>NC_134355.1:333059148-333256648 GCF_048569485.1 Anomaloglossus baeobatrachus | reverse complement strand
AGATGTACGCCTGGAAGGAAACATTGTTTGGTGTCACCTCAGGTTCCTCCATAGATTCCAGGGCAGATTACCTGTCTACATTTCTTTTTCTCACTGAGAACAGTCTGAGCGGGTGCATTCTTTACGTTTTTGTTTTTATAAGGGCTGTGAAGTGAGCAACATCGGTCTAAAGTTTTATATGGCAATTATAGTGAGGTGTACGGCTAAAATCAGCTGTTTTTTCCGAGCCCTTTCCTTCATGCCACTGCATTCCACAGGTTTCCGGCAGATCAGCTTCTTGGGATGTTTTCCTTTCTGTTCTAACCTAACATTATTATGATGTGGTATTGCTTTGTAGGATGATTTTGCGTTTTCTTTTATGTTGACCTGATATTTTAGAGCTTTGCTCTCATTGTTTCATACACAGTGTATATAAATCAGTGCTTTCTTATATAGTCTATTGCTCAGAGTACTGTTTAAAATCACCCCCAAAAATCACTGAATTGGTTTAGATACCTGTGTATTCTTTTTTTCAAATGGCCAATGACTGGACTTTTGCTCTCTTTATTATGCTGTTGAATCATGTATAAAGCAACGAAGGGTATATTTTGTATCATAATACTAATTTGCAAGGCAGTAAGTGTTTCCTTTTACTACCTCCACCCAGAATGTTTTTCTAGGAGAGGGGTTACTGTTTTCTGTCTGTTCTGCCTCTGGTTATCAGGCTGCACTCCATGGTTCAGAATAATGATTGATTTTTTTAAATTGGTGGAGAGGTCATTGGTGGTTGTGAAGAAATGGAGTAGGCAAGGAGGGGGGAAGATTAAGAATGGACTTGCTAAAAGCCCTCTGTTCCCTCTCCTGAAGTGTTTATAGAAAAGGCCTTGCCCCGACAATGAATCATAAGGACCTCTGGGCCAGTTCCAGTGGCAGATTCATCCTAGTTTAGATTAGAAGTTGGATAATGGATTTCTAAGCACTCAGCAGAGCCATGCAAGCAGAGCGCGAGGCCCAGACGGATTCGGTGGCCAACTCTGACTATTAGGCAGTTCTATCAACACAGTGTAGACAGGACCCAAATCATATCATTTTCCAGCAAGCTCTAAAGTGATATGTTGCCTAATTCACAATTAGAGCAGGTAATTTCAGATGTCTCATATCCAGTCATCTAAGTATTGCTGTGTCACTGAAACTTAAGCAGCAGATGTTTGGGTTTTTTTTCTTTTTTACCTTGACTCTTTCAAGTAAGGGGGTTTTCAAGAATGTCTTACAAGTGCACTGTGCTAATCACGACTTTAGTAGAAAAATGTCATACATGAAAGTGTTTGTGGGGAAGCATGAAACCCTCCTGTTCATGAATTAAGTGGCAGGTGGGAATAGGTCAAACATATGTATCTATCTATAGAGGTATACATTCTCCTATCAATTTCCATTATCTTGTTTCCTTTAATATTCATTCCACCAAGTGCAAAATCTAGAAATCTGTTTCAGATATGAGTAAACTGTAAGAAATCTAATACATATTTGTCAAGATTCAATAGAAGTGTGACTGGCCAGTCTTCAGCACCCTGGGTTTTATCCTGCCTATATCGCCCTCTGTTGGCAGAGGTGGCAAACAACCTCATCCTGCACATATTCTCTGCCCTTTCACAAGAATTCAGGACAGAAATGTAGCCAATCTTCTACTGTAGCAAAATACTTTTTTGATATATTGACAAGTAGAATTCTGTCATGTTTAACGTTAATGACTATTTCTAACTTTTTTTGTTTGTTTTTGGACAGGTGAGTGGTGTCTTAAGCAAAGAGTATGTTCCAAAAGGAACCCGTTTTGGGCCGTTTGTAGGAGAGGTCTACACAATCGACAATGTTCCTGAAAATGGCAATAGGAATTTTTTTTGGAGGGTAAGCTTTTAATTTGTAAAGAATAATTTTTGTTTCTGTTTGTTTAGTTTTTTCTTCTTGTATCAGACTTTATTAAGAAAACAGGGTGTGATAGTTCTGTCTGCTTGGGAGAAAAGCCTTTCATTTCATGTATAGAAAGAGAGGATGTTTGGGGTTGAGCAAACCCCTAAAGTGACATTATTTCTTGTAAGTGAACTGTGAGTCAGCAGCCTCAGTGTGCTGTGTAACATGGAAATAGCACGCTTTTAGGTAGTTTCTTTCTTGGTAAACGTGTGAACACAAGCCTTATTTTTAATACTAAAAAAGTAGTCATTTCCCTATTGCTTCTCTGCTAATATTCAGGAGAACCTAAGCTTTGAAAGTTCTACCTAACTTCCATTAGTTCTTTTCTCACTTATTTTCTCTAAGTCTCCGTCAGTCTCCAGAACTATACTTGTTGTAAACACACATATGGATGTACAGGGTGTAAAATGTGTAAAGATTAATCTAAAATTCCATTGTAACAGTAGACCAAAGCAAAAATGTTTAGACCTCAGAATGCAAGTATTTCAATCCTCCAGACAACCCGGAATATGTACTAGATTTTAGATGTAAAAACCATGCACTCTTTGAGGTCCATTGACCAGAACACAAAGCATTGTTTGTTTAAGCATCAGCCTTTCCTGTAGTCTCACTTTCATAAGCGGAACAACATGCTAAAAGAAGCATAAAAAGTTTTGTCTCGTGGCATTTTTGAGTCCTAATTATACAATCGTAACTGTATTGTATTTTTATTTTTAACCGTGGATTGTGAAAATGAGACTTCCCTCCCCTATAGCTTCATAGGGCAAAGCTTCACAAGACAGTGCTTGTCAAGCATGAGGAAAAGTGAGTGTCCTGGCAAAGGATGAGTGACGGGACTGGCCCCGTTCCAACTCTAGTCATTGTTTTGGCAGGTGAAGTTCACCTTTGCTCCACCCAGTGTTCTGTCAAAATGACTACATTCCAAGTATTTATATGATTAAGGAGAAAATGTGGGATGGCCAGGGAAACTGCAAGTGCAAAAGCCTGTTTAGCTTGAAGTAATGTTAATGAGACTGCCTGACTCAGTACCTTTTTTAGTGTGTGCGTAATCCTAGATATAGTTGGACCAATTAAATATCATTGTGGTTATTAAAGGAAGGAGGGACATTTATAACATAATAAAAGTGAGGACATTATTGCCATGCTAGTCCTTAAATAGATTCTCGTGTTTTTTCTAATACATTTTTTTTTTGTTGCATATTTTTTGTAGATCTATTCAGAAGGCAAATTTTTACACTTTATCGATGGCTACAATGAAGAAAAGAGTAACTGGATGCGCTATGTGAATCCAGCACATAATCGTCAAGAACAGAATCTAGCTGCCTGCCAAAATGGTATGGATATCTATTTCTACTCCATCAAGCCTATTCCAGCCAATCAGGATCTGCTTGTATGGTACTGTCGGGACTTTGCAGAAAGGCTTGAGTACCCTTCTGGAGAGCTGTTGATGAATCTTAGTAAGTAAAGTGCATATTGGAGGGAATGCATGGCATGTTTTCAGTACTGGCTATGCAGTTTACAATTTATTTATATAGCGCTGTTTCTACAAATGTGATTGTCACTGTCCTCATAGGGAATTTAGATTGTGAGCCCCCAATCAGTAGATCTTTGGAGTGTGGGAGGAAACCCACAAAAACACAAGGAGAACATACAAACACCTTGCAGATGCTGTCCTTGGTGGGATTTGAGCCCTGGGTGGCTCAGTGTTAACCACTGAGCCACCCAGCTATTACAGTTTATTAAATGGCAATTGCCAAAACCTTTTTTTTTTTACAGAGAAGCTCAACTTCCAATACTTATCTGGCATTATTTCATGATCCCTGAAGTGGCCAGCTCATCCTTAGCAACACTAGTCATATATATATATATATATATATATATATATATATATATATATATATATATATATATATATATATATATATATATATATATATATATATAACAAAATGTCAGTTTAATCCCATTTTGAAATGTGGAGCACTAAACAAGTTAAATTTATTTTCACACGTTAACAGACACCACATAAACCAGTGTTTTCGCATGAATTTTTTTAAGCAAGCCATTTGAAGAAATTTCTGTAGAATTTGTTGTTCACTTCCTTTCTTTGGGTAAAGTTGATTGCATCGCTTGCCTTGTGAGATATCTCTTCATCTCACATTTACTGTCAGTTTCTTATCTTTTTTTTTTTTTTTTTAATTTTTTTTAAACTTTCACCTATTTGGCTACTTGAAGCTTTACATCGCAAACTTCCTTTAAAAGTAAAGCACAATAGAAAACCACTACAATTATTTACTCACATTTTAAGTGAGTTGCTTTATATATCTTGGTTAATTGGAAATCTTATAATTTTTGCCCATCACTGTTGGGGTATGTGCACACGGCATCTTTTACAAAACCTAAAGTAAAAAAAAACAATGGCATAGCAATATCATTTTTACATTGCTGTGCATTATGTTGCTTTTTCAGGCGGAATCGCCGTGAATAAGATACCATTTGCTCATACCCTTTAGATTGAAAAATCCAGCCATAGACCCGAGACCTTTCTGCCGTATGCAGAAGCATACTTCAATCTCCTTGGCCCCAGTGCATAATCGGCAAAGGGGGCCCACTTTTTGCAATATGTTCTGCAGATGGCTATATCTGTACAACTTCTAGGTGGGAGAAGAGATAAGCAACTGAACACTAGGACCACAAACACGAAGTTGATTGTAACTAGCAATATTATTAGTATTACTCAGTTATTTGGTAATAAATATTGAGGGGCGAGCATACTCACCACTGCCCTATAGTTGATCGAGCATAAGGGGTGCTTGGCTATGCTAGGTGCATGGCCGAGTATTGCAGATGCTTGGATGTGTCATTCATGAAACATTGAACAAAAAACACAGGCTTGCTTCACTGAGTGAGAGCAGACACCCCAATGAAGGCCAGTTGCAGTCTCTGATGGCTCTTCTTTGGGGGTTAAAACAACGTTTTCAAATGTGTTGTGTCCCAAAAAAAACCCACTGCCTCCTCCGGAAATGCTCTGTTTAGTGCTTACTGTATGTGAGAGAGGAGCCGAACTGTCAAATCATTGACTTCCATTTTACTCATTACTCGAGTCTAGCTCGTCTGAGCATCTGACCTGCTCAACCCGTGTCACGAGCACTCGCATCATAGTGTTCACTCATCCTTTCAAGCACCGAGCAGTGTACTGCTCCACCCATCACTAGTAACAGAGCAATATCTGCTATCTAACTGTCATTTTCAAATTGTCTCTACTATTTAAGTTATTTTAACAGATTTAATATCCATCTTTTTCAGAACAAAAGACAGAGGATGAGATTCCTCAAAAAGAGAAAACCCCTCATAAAAGGACATCCAAGAAAGAGCACAGTGTTGAAGAGATTCTCAAAGACACAAATCATTCAAAACCCAAAGACATCCAACTGAATAATATTGCTGTTGTAACTCCTGACCAAGAAGACAAAGAACCAACTAAAAGTTCAAGCCCTGGGAAACCAATATTCCCAAGAGTTGTGTATCCATTCCGCTCCCACATTCACGATGATTATTTAAAGGCTTCAGCTGGGTTTGGCCTTGAGAGATCAACTTATATGATGCATTCACCAATTCCGCCATCTACACCATCAAGTCCTTCAACAAGAAGTAGTCCGGATAAGAGTTTTAAAAGCTCAAGTCCTCACAGTAGCCATGGATCTGCACTATCCCCTCATCAACTTTCCCAAGACCACAGAGATTTGTACCCTTCACTAAATAAACAATACAGTGGAGAAGGACTAGCATCCTTGCCTAACTATGCACCTCCTGCAAGTCATCTACCTCCAGCCTTTCTACCTTCATACCATCAGCCCTTCCCCAAGTTCTTGTTGCCACCCCTTAGTCTTGGATGCAATAGCCTTAACCCTCTAAGTAACATCAATGCCATGAATAATTTCAGTCTTCTCCCACGAATGTATCCATTTTACAGCCGTATGCTTGGAAGTGGAAGCCTCTCTCATCCCCTGTTAAACCCTGCAGCTATTCCTGGTTCCCTTCCTCATGAAGTAGGGCGCAGACTGCTACAGCCTGATCAGCCTCGAGATTTTCTCATTCCTGCACCCAATAGTGCCTTTTCCATCACAGGCGCTGCTGCTAGTATGAAAGATAAGCAGTTCAATCCAACAAGTGGATCCCCCACTGCTGGCACAGCAGCAAGTTCTGACCATGTAATGCAACCTAAACCTACCTCAGCAGTGATGACTACCAACAGTGATGAGGCCATCAATTTGATTAAAAGCAAACGGAACATGACTGGATATAAGACTCTTCCCTACCCACTCAAAAAACAGAATGGTAAAATAAAATACGAGTGTAACATTTGCTCCAAGACCTTTGGACAACTGTCAAATCTTAAGGTACAGAATATAGATACATAAGACTTTGTTGTATTGATGGCTCTGATATCCTATTTTTCTGTAAGCTAATAATAAGCTTTTATTTATAGGTCCATCTAAGAGTTCATAGTGGTGAGCGGCCATTCAAATGTCAGACTTGCAACAAGGGATTCACCCAGCTGGCACATCTACAAAAGCATTTTTTGGTACACACTGGGGAAAAGCCACATGAATGCCAGGTGTGTATATTACAACATTTTTTACATTTTATTTTTTAAAATATTAGAAGGTAGAATTGTTTAAACACTATTAGGCTGAAATCAGATGTTCATGTACAGATCACAATGCTCAGGCATATAACTGATGTTCTGACCCAAACAAACAGTCTTTCAAGGCTGTTAGTTTGGGACTGAAGACCCTTGGTCAGTCTGGGCATACAGTCCTTCTAAATGCATTCTATAAAGGCAGCCATTTTTTGTACCCTTCCATGAAACGAATACTGTATAAAAGGAATAACCTCATTATTTTCTTTGTTTTTAGGTGTGTCATAAACGGTTTAGCAGCACAAGCAACCTAAAAACTCATCTACGGCTGCACTCTGGGGAAAAACCCTATCATTGCAAGCTTTGCCTATCAAAGTTCACCCAATTTGTTCACCTCAAACTCCACAAACGACTTCACGTAAAGGAACAAGCACATAAATGTGTTCACTGCCTCAAAGGTTACATTCACATGTGCAGTCTTCATATACACATGAAGGGACATTGTCCAGCATCTCCAAGGCCTGGTCTCACAAGGGATGACTTGAGTGTAATCAATGCAGAGATCCAGAAATTTGACCTCAGTGACAATGCAGTCAGGCTAGAGACAATTGGCATGTCGCCTGCAGTGGAGCAAGAAATAATGGCAATTCTTCAAAGAGAAATAGAAGGTGCAAACACGAAGGTATCTGTACCAAGAAGTATGGGAAATGGTTTAATTACATCAGGGTGCAACATTTATGAACAATCTGACTCCGTCATAAGGCTGCCCCTTAACTCCCCGCTACCTCTGTTACCAGTTAAGGTCAAACAAGAAACCGTAGACCAAAAGGACCCTTAATTGACTTGTAGGACAAGTGTTATTTATAGGACGTTGAGACTGCAGCCGGTCCTTGTGCATATTTATAATGCTGCAGCATGGTCTTAGCTTATGATGGGTAGAATTCTTCTAGAAGACCAAACTAAACTCCAAGAAGGAACTCCGAGATAAGCGCATTCTCAGGGCAAGGAAAGAGGCAGTGATATGGGTATTGCCTATTAACTTAATATTATTATTATTATTCTAATTATTAATGGTAAAAGACAATCATTTATGTCCAATTGTGTCACTGAAAAATACTTCATAATTTATTATGCAATTTATCAATACAAAAGCAATAATTTGAAAAAAGTGTACAATGACCGGAGAAATCATTGTAATTTTGACTATAAATGTGTATATTTGAATGTGGCCATTGCTGTACATGCTGTCTGCAGTGTCTTAGTGAAAAGTAAACGAAACTTAATGTGTAAAACACCTTAGCTCTCCATACCAATGATCAAAATTTTGTTGCCAAAGCTGGACATTACATTATGGAAATGTTTATTTATTTCACTGCAAGCAAATTGTAGTGTATTGTTTGTTTTTGTTAACACTCTTACTTTGAGAGCATCATAAGTGCACATGAGATGTTAATGTAATAACCTCCTGCTTGTTATAGTTCTGTATGTTAAACCATTCTTAAAGGAAACATATCACCAGATTTGGCCCCTCTAAGCTGCGGCCACCACTAGTGAGATCTTGTATATAAAGTCTAGAATACTATATATTGGTGCTCAGGCCGCTCTGTAGAATGCAAAAAAAATACTTTTATTATCACCTAGTGGGTGGTCCGGTCCAATGGGTGTCTCTGCTCTCCAATCCGGCACCTACTCTCTGCTGCAATCGCCGTCCTTCTTCTACCTAGCCCAGTGTGGATTTAGGTCTTGTGCATGCACACTTTGACCTGCCCTGCTGAGGGCAGATCAAAGTATTGTAGTGCGCATGCACAGGCGATCTTGCACCTTTCCTCGTGCCTGCACATTACAGTACTTTGATCTGTCCTCAGCAGCGCAGATCAAAGTGTGCCTGTGCGGATGACGTAGACATATCGTCTACACTGGGTTGGGTAGAAGAAGGATGGCAATTGCAGCAGACAGGAGGTGCCAGACTGGAGAGCAGCGACACCCATCGGACAGGACCGCCCCCTTGTAAGTATAATGAAAGTGTTTTACAGAATGAGGGCAACTATGGAAGGAAGAGAGGAGGTGTTGGACTCGCTTGCCCCGTGGTTGAGTATAGCAAATGGTGTTTTTTATATTATACAGCGCGGCCTGGGCTCTTATATACAGCATTCCAGAATACTGTATAGAAGGGCTCACTGGTGGCCGCAACTTATAGGGGACAAATCTGGTGACAGGTTCCCTTTTAAAGAACACCAGAATGAGAGATTTTAGAAAGATACTGTGTGACATGACAGATTAGACAAGTGCAGGATTAACTACATCCCCATGGTCCAGTAGTAGACACGGGTAATAAGGTGTTTCTTCTGTTACTGGCACTCATCTCATTTATATTTTCTGTGAGTCATTTCCTTTTAGTATTTTGTGTCTTGTACATTTATTTGTTGTGGTTAATTTAAGTGAAAAGGGCATTGCAAAGTTGTTCGACAATTTTACCTCATTGATTGTGTCCAGTGGTGCAGAAAAAAAAAGCTGGCTACACCAATAGCTTTCAAGGAAAAACCAAATATATGCAGTCTCCAAACTGCACTTCCACTTTCTTCTACTCTTGCTTTGCTTGCTGACTCCAAAGATATTGCAGTTGTACGGCTAGATATTGGGATATGCACTCCTGTATAGGTTACCTAATCTATCCTGGAGTGGATATACTTCAAGGAATTTACACCACACACTGCTAGAAAGTGGTCCATATTCAGATTTACAAGTGTCACTGGAGTTCCCCCTACTGGTGACATGGTGACATCACTATAACCGGACTCCCAAAGATATCCAGCCGAATACTCTAGCATCCAAATGTGACAAAACACACCATAAACCTAAGATATAGGCAAAGCAGCGGCACTGTTTTATAAACAATTTCTGGCATTGTACAGCCTGAAAATGACTGACCTTTACACCATCCATTCATACAATGCCAAGATTCAGAGCAAAGGTACCAAAAAAATACAGCTTTAAAAAATTCTTGTTTGTTACAACTGTATACAAGCTGAATTCTGAAAAAAAAATAATGTAGCAAGGTCGAAAGTATTAATGTAATATATACCAAAGTATCACTACTGTCTCTGGACACACACTTCTTACTCGTTGCCAGTAGTGCTTTTCTGTATTCACTTCAAAGACTTAATGTATGACTGTTTCAAGATGTTACTTTTTAAAAAAAGTAAAAACAAAAAGAAAAAAAAATAGGATTTTATTACATGTGAATGTAGCAAACAGTGGTTTCTCTATTTTTGTTTTCTTGTTTTTTGTTTGTTTTTTTCTAAGATGATCTGACCAAAGTTAACAGGCTTTTTACTTTGCTAGAACAACAAATTTCTTATGTTTACATTTTGGTTTACATTGTTATTTATGTGCAAATTGTCAAAAGTTGTAAATTAAAAACTAAAAAATGTGCGTTTCTTTATACAACTTGTTTTGTCTTATTTCTACGGGCCCCATCTCAGGCAGGGGGTGGGGGGACCTGCTAAACTTACAGATAAATTACTTGGCACGCCAACAATTGAGGTAGGTTTAAATATTTATTTTAGTCCATAATTTTGGGAACTTGCTGGCGCCCATAGAAATAGTCATTGCAACCCTAGTGCTGGCTACAATCATTCTATCTGGTCAGACGAAGGTCTTGGATCACACGTGTTCACCTTCTGGATTGCAATTAAATAAATGTTTCCATCTAACTTATTGGAGTGCTGAGTTACTTATCTGTGAATTATACGGTCATGGCTAAAAGTTTTGAGTGATAAATTTTGGTTGTTTGCTTCTTCATTGTTTTTAGGTCTTAGATGTGTCTATGGCTACTGAAGTACAATTTTTTTTTTTTTTTTTTCTTTTTATTTAGAAGCATTTTCATTTAAAAAAAAAAAATGTTTTGATATTCCTCAAGTTTATACAAATTATTTACAGTGTTAACCCTTATCTTTCAAGACTTCTGCAGTTTGTCCTGATATGATGGATATTAGCTTCTGGGCCAAATTCTGATTGATGGCAACTCAATGTTGCCTAATTAGTGCTTATAGTTATCACAATTTTTGTTTTTTTGTTTGTCCACTAGTGATGAGCAAGCGTATTCGTCACAACTCGATCGAGCCTCGAACATCTGAGTTTTAAAATGCTCAAATTTCCCAGTGACCTTCAGACCCAATGCTCGATTGAGTAGCAAACAGTGGCGAGCACGCTTGCCCATTACTATTGTCCACCCCATTTTTTTTTTTTTTTTTTTTTTTTTTTTTTTTTTGAGGATTGATGACAGGTTCTCAATGGCATTGAGACCTAGGGTGTTTCCTGACACAGGACACAATCTTTATACTTTGCTCACTGCGCCATTTAGTTAGCACTTTAACCTTATGCCTTGGAGTTCCAAAGACCAGAAGAATTTATGTAAAGGGTGTACTCACGATTATTGACCATAGAAAAAAACCCTTAAAAATATATTTTTATTAATTCATGATAAAACAATCCCTAGACATACACACATAAACAGGACAAACATTCCCCAATATGCCAACATACAATAGAACCCCTCTGTAATCCTATCAGAAAGGAACAGGCAAAAAATTGGGGTATGTCAAAATGTCCTCTATTGAATGATCAATTAATACCGTATCATGATAAATCCCGTATCGTGGAAGAGTACCAGAAAAATGATAGTGGTGCAACCAGGGTATGGCCCAAATTCCCTTAGATGGCCCTACCTAGCCGCGGAGGTTGGCACCCTAGATCTGGACGCAGTGGCGCCCCCGCTCACCGATGGCTCACCCTTCTTACCCTCTACTGATCTCATGTGCAGCTATTCTGGGAGAGGAGGGAGTGTGGGGAGGTTGCACCAACAAGCTGATCAATAACTAAGGACTCAAACACACACATCAATGATACAATATATTTTTCTCATTTAAACAGTGTTAAAGTGGACCAGATCAAGAGAAGGATTACTTTCAATATTGAAGTACAGTTTTGGATCCTTAGTGCTAAAAAGTTCCCCTAGCACCACGACGGTGACGGATACCGAGGTGCACACGTGGCTGACTGCAGCCAGTGCTACTTACCCTAATAGGGTGCCCCTGATGAACCCCGATGTGACTCGTGATCGGGGGGAAACGCGTTGGGCAAGTTCTTACAGGTGTCAACTTGGACCCAGGTGTATTTTCACCACTCACAGTACTGCAAGGATGAGATAAGTACCGTGTTGATATTTTGATTTATTTATTGTATGGTTACTTGGTTACTTGAACCTGATCTATTCTGGTGGTTCCCCACTGCATTCTTGTGAAATACACAACTGTAATGTGCCTTCTATGAAAGTTTATGGTAATTGCCTTCTGTGAAGTGCCTATTTATGATATAATCGGATGGATGATCCCTAATAACCTATGGAGAGGACTGCTCTGGGATCAAATGATCTTGTTTTTTGTGACCCTTTAAGAGATCTATGCCTCCGGCAGCATTGATTGTTAGCTCAGGGAGTGCATCTATTCCATGATCTAGTTATGGTATACAGAAGTTGCATGCAATATACCGAATAGGCATTTATGTATTTCACTATCTTGTCCAACTGGATGCTTGCTGGACAATTACTGGACTGGTGCTAGGGGAACTTTTTAGCACTAAGGATCCAAAACTGTACTTCAATATTGAAAGTAATCCTTCTCTTGATCTGGTCCACTTTAACACTGTTTAAATGAGAAAAATATATTGTATCATTGATGTGTGTGTTTGAGTCCTTAGTTATTGATCAGCTTGTTGGTGCAACCTCCCCACACTCCCTCCTCTCCCAGAATAGCTGCACATGAGATCAGTAGAGGGTAAGAAGGGTGAGCCATCGGTGAGCGGGGGCGCCACTGCGTCCAGATCTAGGGTGCCAACCTCCGCGGCTAGGTAGGGCCATCTAAGGGAATTTGGGCCATACCCTGGTTGCACCACTATCATTTTTCTGGTACTCTTCCACGATACGGGATTTATCATGATACGGTATTAATTGATCGTTCAATAGAGGACATTTTGACATACCCCAATTTTTTGCCTGTTCCTTTCTGATAGGATTACAGAGGGGTTCTATTGTATGTTGGCATATTGGGGAATGTTTGTCCTGTTTATGTGTGTATGTCTAGGGATTGTTTTATCATGAATTAATAAAAATATATTTTTAAGGGTTTTTTTTCTATGGTCAATAAGCCTTGGAGTTCCATCATGCTGCAAAAAGTATACGTCACCAAATTGATCATGGGAGAAGTTACTCTTGGAGGATACACACCATTCTTAATTCATGGTAGTGTAAGTAAAACGGTGAGTGACCAATATAACAATGATCCAAAACACACATCTGTTGCATTTTTAAAAGATGCAATAGATCGCATGCGGTGCTTCCAAAATATCCAAACTTGATAAGATCGGTCTTGGTAGATTGTTAATAAATACACTGTGTGTGTGTGTGTGTGTGTGTGTGTGTGTGTATATATATATATATATATAATGTGTTTTTGGTTCTATTCATAGACCCATCTTCAGGCTAAAAAACATATAAAACAATGAATAATGTGCACCTCAAAGTCCCAGGGAGTTTTGTATAGCACTTTATTCATTGTTTGTTTTATTTGGGTTTTTTTTAAACCCTAAGAATAGAGCTGAAACGCGTTGTTTTATTATACACTTTCTATTAAATTCTACCAAGACCGACCTTATAAAGGCTGGACATATTGGATGCGCCGCATGGGATCTATTGCATCTTTTTAGACTCCATCTGTGGTATCTCCAACAGAGGGGATTACTCGCAGTACACTGATCGGGCAGCAGACCAGAACACCAGCAATAAGGATATATTTTACATGAGCCTTATGTGTTTACTATAGTTGAGGGCAATATATGTAATTATTGCTAATATAAGTTTAAAGGTTTAGTACGCTCAGAAAATGTGCCTCACTGTGTCTTTTCCTTCTTCCCTACAGGGGGATATATTGAATTATTAATCTGTTGCATTTTGTGAAGAACATAGAGACACGGATGTGTGAAGGAGGCCTCACTATGTGTGATATCCGTTTTCACATGTACCGGAGACCCAGACACACGTAGACCCATTAAAATCAATAGGTCTGTACACACATCCGTGTTTTGACATTGACCCATATGGAGCACATTCGTATGCCTGTGCTCCACACAGCGACATGTCCATTTTTTGTTCCAGCGGCATGGGTATCACACAGACCGCACACTGTGATCTTTGTGACATGTACTGGAGAAAACACATGTGACATAAAAATAAAGCATTTTTATACTTTCCTGTCTCTGGCGCTGCTGATGCTTCCGGGCCTGCTCATTATTCGCACTGCATATTCACTGCACTTAACACAGACCCAGAAGTAATAGCAGCGCGAGAGACAGCCACGCCAGGGACCTGTACATGTAAGTGTACCAAGTCATGTTGTCTGTGTGCTATCCAGAGGTCACACAGATAGCTTAGGGACAGCCCACGTAACTTCACCACGGACCGTGCAAAACGTGTTTTGCACGGACGTGTGAAAGAGGCCTGAAAGTGATTATGGGGTCGTGTATGTCTCCTGATCTGAACCCAACCAAAACACCTATTTGGAATTCTAAAGAGACAAGTGGAGCATCACTGACTCTCCATTCAGGACCTAAAGGAGGTCATTTTTGAAGAATGGAAAAAGATATATGCTGCGAACGTTTATTTCATGCCTAGAATAGTTGGTGCTGTCCTTAAAAATCAAGGTCATATAGAATACTAGATGTGGTAGTTTATTCATCTTTGCATCAACTACTGAATTTTTTTATTTATAAGATGCACTCAAAATTAGAGGGGGGGAAAAAGGTTTAAAAAAAAAAAAAAAAGGGTCTGTCTAACAAACCAGTGGTGTCTTACTTGGGTGTGGTGTGGGGGGGGGGGGGGGTGGTGCGGGTGTCTGAGATGCTGTGAGGTAGTCAACTTCCAGAAACATTCAGCAGTGCAGGCTAACAAAACAAAAAAAAAAATGGCACCTGGAGTCGGCGCGTGTGCAGATTGAGCTATCTGCTCAAAGCCAAGCCGAGATCTCCTCTGCGCACGCTCCACCTCCAGGCGCCATTTTCCTTAAGTCTGCTGCTGGGAGATCGTTATTTAAAGCCCAAACCATCGACATTTTCAGGATGCTGCTCTCGCCACAGCAGCCCACATCACCACCCCTGCCTCCTGCGACCACCCCTCTCCCTCTTTCCACCACCTCCCGGTAAGATTCATTCGGATTATAAGACGCACCTCTCATTTCCTTCCCAATTGTTTGGGAAGAAAAGTGCGTTTTATAATCCAAAAAATACGGTAACTAGAGTAAAACTGAAGACTTTGTTATAAAATTATAATATTTTACTGTAATAATTATTTCTATAGCACCAACATATTCTGCAGCGCTTTACAATTCAGGAGGATACTATACAAACAAGTAACAGTTATAGAAAATACAATATTTAGAGGGGAAAAAAAAAAGACAACCCTGCTTGTGAGATCTCACAATCTACAATGAGGGGAGGGGAGGGGAGGGGGGGTGGTGTCAATGTACAAGTGCTTATTTACAATGACAATCCAGCTATCTCAAGGAAATGGGGGATATATAATGGCTTCCTGGACCAGTTGGCCAGAACCTTGAGAGGCATTTGGGTGCCATGGAATTTGACGTGAGGTTATGTTCTGAGAAGTTGAGGAGTGACTATGTGAATTTAGTTTGGCTAGGGAGTGTGATAGGCCGCCCTAAAAAAAGATGCGTTTTTAGAGTGCGTCTGAAGCTAAGTAACTTATGATTCGTCCTAACTTCATGGGGTAGAGCGTTCCAGAGGCTTGGAGCAGCTCAGAAGAAGTCTTGGATCCGGGAGTGGGGGGGGTTCGGATTAGTGTGGATGTTAGTCAAAAGTTATTTGCAGAGCGTAGAGACCGTGTGGGGTGATAGACCGAGACGAGGGCGGAGATGTAGGGGGGGTGCCGCACTGTGGAAAGCTTTGTGGGTGAGAACAAGCAGTTTGAATTGGATTCTATGATATATGGCAGCCAGTGCAATGACTGGCACAGAGCATGTTATGGGTTAAAAAAAAAATTTCAATGAAACTCCAGCTTATCAAAGATTTGGAAATTGTTCTTGTATTCAGTGAGATATTGATTTAAAATCTTTCATTCTACAAGGGGTGTATTCATTTATGCTGAGCACTTTGTATAGAATCACATTTGCAAATTATATATGTAATATTTGCATATAGTAGAATAGTGGACCCTCAGTCAATGTTCCTGGTGGACCCTTGGCACCCCAGTCTGACACTGTATATGATTTATTTCTAGAAACTCCAGGAATTTAGTCTTTTTAAAAAAAAAAAAAAAAAAAAGCCCTGTGACCATTGCAAGATTTCTGTTTATTTTTATTACAGATTGTGCAATCTTAAAAAGACTAAAAAAAAATACGGTAATACATCCTGATTTAATCCATAGGTAATATTCTGTAGTACGTTCTGGAGGGGAAGCTCTGAAGAGCCCCTATTCTGCTTTTTCTTTAGCACTGGAATACAAAGAACTAATATGATTTATTTATTCCAAAAACTACGTAACGTGATTTGAAAGATCATGGCACACAATGAAGAAAAATAAAGTTTCCTTTTTTTTTTCCCCTCAAGATTTTAGTATTGCCTCTTTTAATTTATTTAAAGGGAATCTGTCAGTAGGATCAACACTCTAAAGTCATCTACTGTATATGGGCGTGCAGGTAGTAGAAAGTTAAATAAAATATACTTTGATATTTGCGATCCAATCTTTTATTCCAGAGAAATCAGCATTCATTCTTAATATGTAAATTAGCTGGTAAAATTTACAGGCCGAACATAGATCTCCCTGAGAATCTGCTTATTTTAAATAAAAGGGGTCGTTACCAGTGTGACATGCAATGACTGACAGTCTGCTCTCCTGCTCTACGTGTCTCACGCTCATAACGTCACCTTACATTTGAAAGAATCTCTGAAGGCAGATTCTCAGGGAGATCTATGTACAGCCCATAGATCTTAACAGCTCATTTACATATCGAGAACATTGTGGCTTTCTCTGGACTAAGACATCACGTTACAGATGTCAAAGTATCATTTTTTTTTTTTTCTTTCAACCTACATATAGACTGCCTAGGGGGATTGACATCTTCCCTTTAAAGCAGATACTTGGTTAGTATGCACTCATTATTTGAACAGGTACTGTATCATTTTCAGTGTTTGATAGAAAGGACTGTGGAAACTTCTTGGTGGAACTGATGAAGTGTCTAAAGTAACTTTTGTTACTTTGCTGGTCAAGGGCTGAAGACAGATGACGGGGTAACAGGACAGAATTCTGTTGCCTTTTGATCACATGGAACAAACTGCTGCCCATTCACAAGAAGAGAGCCGCTTGCAGTCTCTGAATGGCTCGCACTTGGGGGTAACAACAGCATGATCAGATGTAGTGTGCACCAAAAAAAGAAATAAATGGAAAAACCCCTGCCCTCAGTAGTGATCAGTTTATGGCTGGCTGCATGTGGGCTGAGACCCGAACTGCCAATTAGTGACTTCCATTTGGGTTCTGGTCAAGTCCAGGTCGCAAACTGAACTTTAGCTAAACTCTGGCTGAACCCCTGAACCGAACTTCCACGGGTCCACTCATCTCTACTCGGCAGCTCTGCCAATCTAGAGAGCATGAGGAGCCAAGCTCTTGCTGCTTGTCAGCAATGCAGACAATAACAGACATCAAGAGAAGTGGCAATCAAGGCTGCATCTAGCCAGGGTAAATAAAGAAAAGTTTAAAGGGTTTTTGCTACTAATGGAGCTTATAGAAAAAACGTTTCTGAAAATGGACAACCTCTTCAGGTGTCATGCTTTTGGGAAAATGATTTCACATATTGTCAATACTACTGAGAAAACCAGCCTTGTTTTACAATGTGAATTTGCTCAGCACTGGAGACAAACCATCTCACACACCAAAGGATCCTTGAGGTGACAAAACAAAAAAGAAACCAGTGAGTGAAAAACATACGGGCAACAGATGGTCTATTGGTCTGTAGTACAATGGTTACAAAGAGGTTTGTGTGATGTGGATGGCTCTGTTTCTTCACAGATGTCTTCCTAATATTTCAAAGTTCATATCTGTGCCATGACACTGACATGAATCTCTCGCATGTCCTCAGTGTTTAACAACATTGCTTTTTGGAAGAACGTTAGCTCATTATACTGGATGACCAAATAGTACAGTCGGTTTGTCAGCTGCACAGCATTTCCACATTATATACAGCTGTGGCAAAAAGTTGATGGACACAAATTTTGGTTTTCTCAAAAATTGCTGCTCGAGTATTCTTAGATCTTTTAGTTAGATATTTCTAGGGTTACTCAAGTACAACGATAAGCATTTCAAAAATGTTTAAACTTTTATTGAAAATATACATGCAAAGAGAAAACGGGTATATGCCGCGCTTAAAAACCACTGAGGCAGAACTGATATAAAAATGTATTTTTTATTACAGCATTCCAACGCGTTTCAGAGACAAGGACCGTCTCCTTCTTCAGGGAAAAAGAAATCAGTTGATTTCTTTTTCCCTGAAGAAGGAGACGGTCCTTGTATATACCCATTTTCTCTTTGCATGTATATTTTTACTACGTATTCACGGGGCCGCTGCTTGAACCACGCGGACACTCACATGTGGTTTAAGGAGTTGTGACTGGCACAACCCCATCAGGTGAGTGTACCTATTTCCTTCATATTACCCCTGGTATACCGGGTAAGACCCTATTGCGCCTTTTGTCTCCCCACCTCTAGTATAAACTTTTATTGAAAAATACACCAAGTTTATGTAACAACCTGAATATTTATTGTGTTGACCCTTAATTTTCAAAAATTCTGCAATTTGCTCTTGCATGCTGGATATGAGCATCTGGCCCAAATCCTGGCTGATGGCAACCCCTTTTTGTTTAATCAGTGCTTTTTGGAGTTTATCACAATATCTGTGTTCTTGTTTGTCCATCCACATTTAGATAAATGAATTTAGAAATTTGCATGATACCTACAGTGAAACATAGTGGTGGCATTGTCCTTATGTAGGGCTCCATGAGTGCTGCTGGTGTCGGGATCTACATTTCATTGATGGTATCAAGAATTCATAGATGCACTGAGCTATATTCATTTTTTTTTTTTTTAAAGGGAATCTGTCACCAGATTTGGTGACTATAAGCTGCGGCCACCACCAGTGGGCTTTTATATACAGAATTCTAGAATACTGTATATAAGTGCCCAGGCTTCTCTGTATAACATAAAAAGACACTTATAATACTCATCTAGGGAGTGGCCTGGTCCGATGGGTATCGTTGATTTTTGTGCAGTACCTCCTCGCTGCTGTGATTGCTGTCCTCCTTCTCTGCAGGCCCGTGTGCATGATGCGTCTTACGTCATCCATCCAGGCCAGCATTGCGGTCCTGCGCAGGCACACTTTGATCTGCCCTGCTGCGGGCAGATCAAATTATTGTAGTGTGCATGAGCGGGCAGTCTTTGACCTTTCCTAGTGTGTGCGTATTACAGTACTTTGATCTGCCCTCTTTAGGGAATATTAAAGGGCGCCTGCGCAGGACCACAATAACGGCCATTGTGGATGACGTAGGACTCGTCATTCACACTGGGCTGCGTAAACGGAGGTGCCAGACCAGAGAACAGTGACACTTATCAGACCAGCCCAGCCCGCAGGTGAGTATAATAAAAGTGTTTTTTTACATTACATACATTACCCCCAGTGCCCTGGGCTCTTATATACAGTATTCTGGAATGCTGTATGTAAGGGCTCACTGGTGGTGGCCGCAGCTTGTAGTTGCAAAATCTGGTGACAGGTTCCCTTTAAGTTCATCAAAAATACCAGTGCTTTGTATTCCACATATGTTACTCTAGTCGGTGACTGTAGTAGCATTTCTGGCACAGCACACGGAGACATACGTGCTGAATTCATTAGGTATCATACCAATTCAGTGCCTTCTATTTTAGGTAGACTGTCGTAGCATGATTGTGCAGTATGCCAGTCTTGATGAATCGGCGCCTTTTTTTTTACATCTATGGAGCTGTAGAAAGGCTGGATTATTGCTTGACAAGCTGTGGTTCTAAATTGATTGTTTTTATTGCATTTTTTGAAAAGTTGCGGTGACAGAAAAACAATGCTAACATTGCAATATCTTTTATCAGGATTTTCTGTATGGGTTACATATGATTTTTTTTATTTTTTTATTTGATTGCTTTGACTTTTACAGACATGATGGTAACAAATAATACTTTTTTTTGTTTTTACATAACCTGAATAGGAAAAGAGAGATTTAAACTTTTATCTTTGTCTTTTTCATATTTTAAATTTTAAACAATTACCTACTTTTTGGGGTACACCAATGTGGCTTGACTGCGAAATATTGAAATAGTCTAGTACTATAGTATATGGTGAGTCTCAAATTGGGCAGAGCTTTTTTTGAGAAACACCAAGATGGTAGAGATGGGTGCTTCCATTGGGCCTTTTGCTGTCATGGTAATACTCTGGCATACCATGTGGGGGGAGATGAGCACCTTAATTATCTCATGTCATGTACATCACATGGTCTACAGTTGTTAATATACTCTCTGCTTCTGTTATCATCACTGTTCTGGTCCTGAGGAGAACCACTACACCGTTGCTGTACTAGTCTAGCTATGTACACTGTTTTCACTACTATCGCCTGACTAGTTGGGCTGCTGGAGGGGAGTGAAGGTCTGACTCCCACCAACATTGATCTATTTGACCCACCTCTTCCGACAAGCCTAAAACCTGCAATAACCCTCAGTCAATTATTCCACTACGCAACCAGCTCTGCCCCGACTTACCGTATCCTCACCCATCCCCTGTAGACTTTGAGCCCTCGCGGGCAGGGTCTTCTTTCCTCCTGTACAAGACTGTTTTGTATTGTTCATAATTATTCATAGTATCATAGTTTTTTAAGGTTGAAGGGAGACTCTAAGTCCATCTAGTTCAAGTTATTCTACTTGTTTTTTATGTATATCCTTTTCCCTTGTAAAGCGCCATGGAATAAAAGGCACTATAATAATAATAAATAATAAGAACAATAATAATAATAATAATCTATTTGGAGAATAGGGGTGCCCAACATACAACAATAATTTGTATGTACCAAAGAAAAGCACAAATGGTCCTGCAAAAAAATAAGATCTCATGAACAAATGTAGTTATGGGGTGCAGAATGCCATAACACAAAACAAATTCTTAAAAAACATTTTTTATTTATTGTGCAATGGTACCAAAACATAAAAAGAGATATACAAGGTGGCTATAAAATAACCTAAGGCGTTCAAAGCAATGTGCAGACTGACCCAGTAGACAGAATTGGCTGAAAATTGGTATGTATGCTATTCAAGGCATGAGAAAACGGATGGCATCTTAAAAAAATGTATACCAAACTCCCCACCAGGTGTGAGCGAGTGGCCCAAAAACCGTGTGCCGATAATTGGAGATGTCACAATTGTTCCACAGACTAGAATAACTGTTCAATATGGCCGCCATCATGCATGGTGATCATGTTCATCCAATGCAGAACATGCTTGACGCTTGCATGTAATATGTCTGGTGGGATGCTGCACACTTCCAAAATGATTCGGTCCTTGAGGTCAGACAGGGTGTCGACATTTCCCCGATAAACACGCTCTTTCAAGTGTCCTCACAACCAAAGATCACAAGGCTTGAGACCGGGCGAACTCGGTGGCAATGCATTAGGGACGGAGTGGCTCAAAATCCTGTCATCGGAAAAATGTGCACGCAGAACGTTCTTCACACGATTTGTGATGTGAGGAGGTGCTCCTTCATGCATGAAGGTGGTCGTTTGAACACACTGCCACTGTTGGAGTTGCGGAACGATCACTGTTTCCAGCATTGTCTGGTATCTCACTGCTGTCACGGAACAGGTAGCAATCCCAGTTAGCCTCATTTCTTCGTAAAAGAATGGTCCGAGGATGAATGATGATGTGCAGCCACACCAAACAGTTACCTGCAGTGGAACCCCTTGGACCGCATGCGGATTTTTGGTAGCCCATATGCGATAGTTTTGTATGTTCACCGTTCCGTTCAGGTAAAAATACGCTTCGTTGCACCACAGAACATTCCATGGCCAATTGCCATCCATTTCCACTCTTGCCAAAAACATGAATGCAAATGTCATGCGGGTATCATTGCCACAAGGAAGAAGTTGCTGATGATGGCTAATTTTGTACGGGTATGCCCTCAAGACCTTTCAGAGAACTTTCCACACTGTGCTGTACGGGAGCCCCAATTGCCTGGAAACACTGTGTGCACTGCTGTTCCCGGCAGGATTGTTTGTGCCCTGTTCCACATTACAGTTGCAATGTCCTCCACAACCTCTCTGCTTATTGGTCGTCGCCCGCACCCTGGCTGAACACTCAGTAATCCTGTTGCCTCAAAACATGTCATCATCTGTCTCAGCGAATTGACAGCCATTGGACCGCTACGTGTGTGAAGGTCTTTCAAACGACGAAAGGCTCTCAGTGCAAATGTAGCATTCCTGGCATTCTCATAAAACAACCGCACTAACAGCGCACAATCCGGTAGAGACGGGCATCTCGCAGACTGAGTTATGCTATGATTATTTTACCAAGTAGAGATAAGCGGACCCTCAAAGTTCCGGTTTGCTGGGTTTAGCCGGACTTAAGATAAATTTCAGTTTTGGACCCAGACTTGACCTGAACCTCATTGGAAGTAACTGATTGGGCAGTTCTGCTCTCCACCTACATACAGTCAGCCATAAACAGAGCACTTCCAGGTGAGGGAGGGCAGTTTGTTTGTTTTGTTTTGTACACACAACATCCAATAATGTTGTTTTTACCCCCAGTGAGAGCCATTGAGACACTGCAAGCGACTTGCACTGGACCGAGCACCGGGCCGAGCACCGAGAGTACCTGAGCATACTGATGACACCGACATTTAACAGGTTAACAGCTGCGGGGTGGAGCCATCATCTGCCAGGAACATGTGTATGAGCCCGCATCAAAGTCAGAAGTACAACATATGATATAAATGTACTTCATATGTAGTGAAGGGGTTAAAAAAAATCCTAAAAATAATGGTGGAACCTCTGTTATTTCTTCCGACTACACCTCAAAAAACATTGAATATGTATTCTAAAACAGCGTAACTAAAAATACAACAAATCTTACAAAAACAAGTCCTCATATTTCTAGGTAGATAGAAAATGAAAAAAAAAACAAGGGCCATCTTAAAAACTGAAAGACACATCCTTAAAGGGGTTTTCCCAGGAACAAAGTTAATTTTAAAGCTTGCTTATATTAATAGTTGTTGAAATAATGATAAGTTCTACAATTGGATATGTTTTAAAAAAATATTTCTGTTCTAAGATGATCTTATATATGGGTCCCTGCTGTATACTGTGTAATGTCCGTGTCTGACCGTACAAGGAGGAAGTGTAACGGGGTGCCAGGGGCGCCTCCGGGGTTGTAGTCGTGGCCCTTGCTATCAGGCTTACCCCTGGTGCCGCCGTCACTTTGGGGACAGGAGATGTCACGGTGGGGCAGAGTGTGGTGGTGTAGATGTCGTCCGATGTATAAACACTCTCCAGGCATACGTTGGTGCAAACAAAAGACATTTCTTTATTTTCACAAAAATACACCGGCAGTTGCAGATGACTTCTCGTTGTTTTTCCTTAGCTGGGGGAAAGCCTGCCCTGATGTCCTCTCCAGTGGGGATGTGCCCGGCTAATCTACTTCACCTGGCTCCCACTATATAGCTACCCACAAACCGGACCCACACCAGTCTGCTTCGCTCCTGAGACTCCGTCCTCTCCTGTTCTCTCCGGCTTCCCAATTCTTCCAGCTCCCACACTCTGCCCCGGATCTGCTTTCTTTCTCCCGTCCCGGACACAACTGCCTTCTAGATCTTTCACTACTCCCCACAACACTTCTCCTCCCTCCCCTTGCTTCTGCCGGCTCCTCCTTCTCACTGTGGTGACAGCCGTCCCACCCGGCCACTAGGGGATCCCTAAGACATGCATATGAATAAAAACATTTTTATTAAAACAACATTAACACTCCGGGCTTCCTTTGTAAGGGGTCTGCCCACCCCTACACACCTCCCCTTTTAAAGCCTGAGCCTCCCGGCAAGGCATACATCTAAAACTTCCCATAAAAAGAAGTAACATCATTCAAATAAAACTGCAAGCAAAGTCACCTTTGTGCAAGCGCAAGGGGCGCACCAGTCCGGCGCCCGGAGTTCCTCCTGGAAGCTCCCGGTCTTAGTCGTGCCCGGAGGCCGTTGGCAGGCACTCCCGGTCTTAGTGGAGTTTCTGCCCGGAGGCTGTTGTAGCACTCCCGGTCTTTGATGGTAAACGGCTGGAACACAACTTGAGAAATAAATTTCTTCTTCTTATCGACGCGGAGGGAGCTCCTGGCTCAGTCCAGCAGCAGGCTCTCTCCGGGCTTAACATCTTAAACGGTAACTAACAGTGAAACTTCTGCCAGTACAGAACAATGCCCTTCTTCAAACAAGCTAATCAGGGCACGTCACTCCGGGTGCAAAACCCATTTCCATTCGGCCCGCTGGGCCCTCACATAGTCCGACAGGGACTGCCCGGGCAACCGGCGCAGCCTCCGGAAGGGCTCGTAACCGCCGGTGGGCTCGTAGTTGGTGGGTTGCTCCGCGGTCTCCGTCTCCGGCTTTGCTCCTTCTACCCCCGACGGGGGTGACGGGGTCGCTGCACGCGACGGCTGAGGTATGTCCATGACTATTACCGGATGGGTGGTGATGTTCTGACTAATAGCCAGCACCGCCGGGGTTCCCTTCTCCGGGTCAGCAGCCGGTCCGGGCATCACTTCGGGAGATACGGCCAAGGTGCGTTTCGGGTAGGATAGTTCAGCCAGCACCGGTCTTGGCTGCGACCGCCGCCGGTACTGGCACTCCTCCCACTCCAGCTCTTGCTGCCATTGAGCAGCCTCTTGTGGGGTAGGCATCCTGGTTACGCCAACTGCGAAGAGGCCTCGGCAGCCCACCTCTCGCATAAACCAGACCTTTTCCCCCGGATACAACGTGTGCAGGCGCTGGGGTAAGCCTTCCACATCCAGGTTTACCCGGTTGTAGAAATAGTCATCGCCGGTCTCTTCGTCTTTAATGAAGCCGTACCCCTCCTTTTGGTTGAACTTCACCACAACTCCTGTGGAGCACTGCTGCTCAAACTCCTCACTCCGGGAACTAGCCATCATTTCCCGGGCTATGGTCTCGGCAAGAAGTCGCTCCTGCACCGGGTCCGGTTCTGGGGACGGGGACTTCCGTTGAGGTAGGGGTGACGGCTGTACTGGTACTGTACCCCCAGTTGTCTCTTTCCAGCTTCTGGGCGTGTGGATCTTCCGGAGCTTGCACTGGAACAGGTGCCGACGGTCCCACCGCGACTGGCGGGGGTGTCTCCAGGTCTGGGTGCGGGTATGGGATTCCCAGAGGCCGATTCCCCAATGGCAGCCGAGCGGTGTATGTCGCCCGGACTTCCGTCGGGGTCTCTCCGGTCACCGCGTCCCACGTTGTCACCCAGGTCACTTTGGTCGGGCGCTCTTGTCCTCCCGGTACAGCCGGCATGTTGCTAGAGAGTGCTTCCGCAGCTGCAGCCGCAGTCTGCTTAGAACGTCCTCGGCCCAGGTTAGTGGCTGCCAGCGCGGCCACCACATCTTGCTCCTGTCTGGAAGTCTCCATCTCTGTAGCACTCGGCAATTCTGGAAATGGCGGCGAGGTCAGTGGAGATGCTGGAGGAAGTGGAGGCGGGCCTATTTTTCCCGCTCTTGGGTATACTCCACCCCCAGTCTCGCACATCAGGTCGACCCCTCCGCGGCGGTTCTTCTTTTTCTCTGGAACACCGCCCACTTCACATATCTTCATCCGTGCCCTGGGACCGAACCTCCCCTCTTTGGGCGGAGTACTCCGAACTTCTTTTTCGTCACCGGCCAGCCCCAGGCTCTTTTCTTGGCGCCAACTTTTCGCGCGCTTTCCATGTCCTTGAAGACGACGGCCATCTTGCCGCCATCTTGTGCCCGGTCCAACTCTGCAGGCACTGCTTCTTCTTCCCACCATGGGATCGGGAATCTTCTCCAATAGTCCGGATCCTGTGCCCTAGGCACCACTTATCTTCTTGTGGGACCCTTTGCATACAATCCGGATCCTGCTGACTACGCCACATGTAACGGGGTGCCAGGGGCGCCTCCGGGGTTGTAGTCGTGGCCCTTGCTATCAGGCTTACCCCTGGTGCCGCCGTCACTTTGGGGACAGGAGATGTCACGGTGGGGCAGAGTGTGGTGGTGTAGATGTCGTCCGATGTATAAACACTCTCCAGGCAACTGCCTTCTCCTAAGACATGCATATGAATAAAAACATTTTTATTAAAACAACATTAACACTCCGGGCTTCCTTTGTAAGGGGTCTGCCCACCCCTACAGAAGCAAAAGAAAGTATACAGATAGTACAGCACAGGATCATAGCTGATTCTTTTTGTGAGGTAAAACATTTTCCTGCCTAATTTTAAAAAATGTTTTACCTCACAGAAATAATTACTTGCAATCTTGTGTTGTCTTGTCTGTATACTCTTTGGCTTCCTCCCCTGTCCCGGAGATGTGGTATGATAAGACCATGTCCCTGTACGGTCAGACACAGCCATTACACAGTACATAGCAGGGGCACATACAGTATATAAGATTATCTCAGCACAGGAACATTTTTTTAAACACATCCAATTGTGGAAATTATTATTTCAGAATCTATTGATTAAAATTAACTTTGTTTGTAGGAAGAATCCCTTTAAGGAACTAATTTTAAGAATCACTGCCTTACAAACTTGATGACCACGTGAGTGTTTGTTTCTGTATATAATAATGATGATGAATGAACCATGATTGGAAACAAAGACTGATGTACACACTGAAGGAATTTACGTATCGTGGATGGATTGTTCTCCTATACCTTTTCTAGCTCTTTGATTTTTCAACGGCCCTTCAATAGCTTGTCATCAGCTGACTTTATGTGATGATCAAGAATGACATAACAACATTACTCTGTTAATAGTAAGGCACTTTTCTAGTGTTCTGAATATTTCAGGTTGAACTTTACTGTGTTTGTGCCCACTTTAAAGAAATAGTTTAGGCCTGAGCAATGTAGTGAGTAGATTTACTGAAAATTTGTATCTCTACATAATCACTTTATTGCACGAATGACAAAAACCTGTTACAGGAATATACTTGTCAGATGGGTCACAAGTAGGCATTTGTAATGACTTACACACTAAACTACTTTAACAGATTTGTTTCATTTCCATCTTGACCTGCTTCTGTTCAACATCAATTTAATGCCAAGGAATATGCAGTGAAAATAATTTACCGTCAATTTTACACTATGTATCGCAAGGGGATATAAAATCCACCCTGGAGGTTCACTTCCATTTGGAGTATGTGGATGAGATTTGGTAAAATTTCACCCAGTTATTATTATTATTATTATTATTTATTATAGCGCCATTTATTCCATGGCGCTTTCCAAGTGAAAGAGGGTATACGTACAACAATCATTAACAGTACAAAACAGACTGGTATAGGAGGAGAGAGGACCCTGCCCGCGAGGGCTCACAGTCTACAGGGAATGGGTGATGGTACAATAGGTTTACTGGTACTTTAATCTGGACCCTTTTAATAAAAAAGGTTATCCAAAGTAAAAAGTGTTCCAAAGAGGCATCGTGCTAGTTATTACAAGAAGTAACAACAGTTCAAGTTTTATGATTAGGTTTGACTTGAACATAAGAAAAATAATATATAGGGAAAATGAGACCATTCTGTCCAAAATTTTAATTTTGTAGCAGTTGTATGTAAAAGGAACCTTTCACCAACACAAAAAAATAGAATTTACTTGTTGATATAGTGGTAATTAGTGGGACAATAGTGCTTAAATTATATCTGGCAGACTTACTGGCTGGAGCAGCAGCTATAGGGAGAAAATAAGTTGTTTTCCCTGCAGCTGCTCACATCCAGTAATTGGGGAGGTGCAGGGAGATGTTACAGTCAATGCTTACTACAAAGTGAACATACTGTAATCGCTCCCCAGCACATTTATTGCCAGCCTGATCTGCTGCATAGGTGGGTAAAGTATACTGTCACATGCAGGTGGAGTGATACTAACAAGTTCACTGTGTAGTGGGCAGAGACTATAACAGCTCCAGGCACCGCCAGGCAGTGACTAGATGTAAGCAGCTTCAGGGAAAATATATCTTCATGTTTTCCCTGTAGCTGCACTTCCAGTAAGTCTGCCAGACTTGATTTAAACACTATATACCTTCAGATTATTACTATATCTGTGGGTAAATAGCATTTTTGGAGGTCACAGGTTCCCTTTAAAACAATGAGAAAAAGTTTATGGACGGTTTTCTGTGAGTATATCCTTAATTGTAAAAGGGACTTTTAATTGTGTAATTGAGGTTTTTCCTCGGGGTCAGCCCTGTAATATGTTAGCGCCAAAGACATGATAATAATATTGTAGAGCTTTTGCATGGCAAGTAAATAGATTTTCTGTTCATTAATATTATAAGAAATCTTGCCTAGAAAAAGTTTAGTTAATACTTACAACATAACTGACGTACAAAAGTCTAAAATGTAACAGAAAAAAAAAATAGCAAACAGTAACACATGAAAACTCAGAAAAAACGGAGTCATATTCCAAAATTACGTTTTTTAAAAAAGTACAACTTTATTGAATGCAAAATTTGTTAAAATTGACAGTCAGTAAGGGGGGGGAATAAGGTGCAAAGAGAAGGAGCAGCAGAGTTACCGCAAGGAAGGTAATTGGTGAGCACACATATTAGAAGCGACATACAGTGCAGAATATGCCAAGTAGACGGTTGGCAAACAAGGAGAATGTCCCACTTATTATGAGAGTGGTGTTCACACAGTAACACCAGTGTCTGTGTAGCCTGATCTGTCCACTAAGGTATATGACCACCAGTCAGTATGAAGATCGACACACCACCACAGTGTAGACAAAATTTCAGCATATAATGAAGTCAGAATGCACAAAACATCACATGTAACATCAAGTTCATATGTTCATATGTCTAAACCACGGTGGCACGGGGATGAGCCCGGATTACTGAGTGGGAAACAGTATTCCCGATGTGAGGGAAGACATAGGCATCCAAGTCCTAGCACACATAAGTAGGGACAGTTTAGCCAATCGTGCACTATGGCCGCGCTGCAGCCACCAAGTCACCCAAATATATAGAGTCAAAAGTGCTCACCGATAGTGTAAACATTCCGGTAAATGCTGTCCTAGGGGCCCCAATGCTGCGTTTCGCGTAGGCTTCCTCGGGGGGCCGTGCCTTGATTGTGTGTGCCGGGCTATTTAAAGCCCCGAATGACTGTGAGATGACTGTCACCTGCGAGCGGACGCCACGGGCGCATCACTTCCGGCCTCAGAATGATGTCGCGGGTCAGGGAAATCCCTGGTGACGTCATAAAGTCCCGCCCACATCACTCGTAGAGACCTTCCAGGATGCGTCCAAGCTGTCAGCTCGCAACGCGCATGCGCAATAGCCATCTCACAGACAAACAGTGTTGAAGAAGTCATAAGACAGGTAAGTATAGGGGCAGGGATCATACATAAAATTAATCAACAAACATATGACAAAAATATATCATTACAATGCAATGAGAGCGAAAGCAAGGATTCTTTACAGAAATATGCAGCATAGACAATTTATTTTCGCTCAGAAGAGTGATGTCATCGGTTGAATGAGTATGGATCCCTTAAACCTATACAAGAATAGGGAATAAAAATACGAGAATAAGAATAATAAAATAGACACACAAATTTAAAACCAAAGACTCCAAAAATGCCTAGCATAAGTTACAGAAAAGGAGCAACTTATGCTAGGCATTTTTGGAGTCTTTGGTTTTAAATAAATAAATTGTCTATGCTGCATATTTCTGTAAAGAATCCTTGCTTTCGCTCTCATTGCATTGTAATGATATATTTTTGTCATATGTTTGTTGATTAATTTTATGTATGATCCCTGCCCCTATACTTACCTGTCTTATGACTTCTTCAACACTGTTTGTCCGTGAGATGGCTATTGCGCCTGCGCACCGCGGGCTGACAGCTTGGACGCATCCTGTAAGGTCTCTATGAGTGATGTGGGCGGGACTTTATGATGTCACCAGGGATTTCCCTGACCCGCGACATCATTTTGAGGCCGGAAGTGATGCGCCCGTGGCGCCTGCTCGCTCTGCACATGCACCACAGGTGTCAGTCATCTCACAGTCATTCGGGGCTTTAAATAGCCCGGCACACACAATCAAGGCATGGCCCCCTGAGGAAGCCCTACGCGAAACACAGCGTCGGGGCCCCTAGGACAGCATTTACTGCAACGTTTACACTATGGGTGAGCACGTTTGACTCTATATATTTGGGTGACTTGGTGGCTGCAGCGCGGCCCTAGTGCACGATTGGCTAAACTGTCCCTACTTATGTGTGCTAAGACTTGGATGCCTGAGACTTCCCTTACATCAGGAATACTGTTTCCCACTCAGTAATCCGGGCTCATCCCCCTGCCACCGTGGTTTAGACATATGAATATATGAACTTGATGTTACATGTGATGTTTTGTGCATACTGACTTCATTATATGCTGAAATTTTGTCTACATGGTGGTGTGTCGATCCTCATACTGACTGGTGGTCATATACCTTAGTGGACAGATCAGGCTACACAGACACTGGTGTTACTGTGTGAACACCACTCTCATAATAAGTGGGACATTCTCCTTGTTTGCCAACCGTCTACTTTGCATATTCTGCACTGTATGTCGCTTCTAATATGTGTGCTCACCAATTACCTTCCTTGCGGTAACTCTGCTGCTCCTTCTCTTTGCACCTTATCCCCCCCCCCTTACTGAGTGTCAATTTTAACAAATTTTGTATTCAATAAAGTTGTACTTTTTTAAAAAACGTAATTTTGGAATATGACTCCGTTTTTTCTGAGTTTTCATATTGCTGGGAGTTTCCATACTTAAACCCTTATGATGTAACGGATGCATTTGATTATACAGTAACACATGAAGATGTATACTTTTATCATTCCAAACAATATATCATATATATTATATTTTAATACTGGAAAAAATAACAAATGCTTTCATCATTGGTCCTATTATATAATCAGAGCACAAATTTGTGAGCATATATGTGTCATAAGTGTAAACACTAAACTATGCTATGGATAATGAAAAATGACACCAATTAGCACATGTCGTACTCACCATCGAAAAACAAACTTTATAATCTGAATATGATGCATGACTTAGTGACTTAATCATTGATTGAAAAGATCATCACAAAAACCGGTTAGCACAGTTACTTAACTAAGACGTAAAACTGAAAATAAAATGTGTAAATGGTACACACCAGTACATGACTTAACGTCAAGCAATTTAGATGTTTTGTTAGTCAGAAAGCACAATTTTGCTTAATTATGTAACATTATTGACCAAAACCCTGGGGATAACTGATGCATTAGACAAAACTCTTGCTATGACTTACCAAAGGAGTCAAGTTAGAGACTACAAGAGATTATGTTTTGAGCAGTGTTCCTCAACTCCAGTGCTCAAGACCCACCAACAGATCCTGTTTTCAGATTTCCCCCAATAATTCCATCACTTGTGCAACATTAACGAAATCCTGAAAACCTGATTGAAGAATACATGAGCTATTGATGGGTCTTGAGGACTGGAGTTGAAACGTTGGTTTAGAAGAACATGGAAGCTGATCTACAATATAACTCGTTACTATGTGACAAATGTAGAGATGATTGCCATTCATGGAAGTTATGTGTTAGGTTCTTCATGACTTAATATATCTCACATGATAACTATAGACTATTCTGCTGTCAATAACAGTGATTGCATAGCGATGAACGGCACTCACATTGATGATCTTTAACAAATCAGTTCTTCCTCTTCTTTTTGCTGAACTGGATGGCTTGATATAGACGGGGTACTAGGGCCTGGCACCCTGGTAAATGCTGTATTTACTGATAATTCTATATATGGGGCACAATGAACAACACCTTCTAGAAGTTCTACAAGAGTGTATTATATTATATACATACAGGGTCTGGCATCAATATTTCAGCCTGAGGGCAATCACAAGGTAGTGGCCCTCGAGTTGCGACATCCCACCTTTAACCTGTTTATATCTGGCTGCTGCATGAAAACAGCAAAGGTAACAGGCTTTAAAAAATAATGGTGACTGATACATAGATATGGGAACAGAACAAAGCTTGCTGCATAGATACGGGAGAATAACCAAGCTTACTGACTACATAGACACTGCAATAATCAAGCTGACTACATAGATATAAGAACTGAATCAATTGATTGCATAGCCATGAGAACAGAACCAGTATTACTACATAGATTAGGGAACTGAAAGGAGCTTACTACATCCATACATGAACAAAATCACACTTACTAATTTTACCACATAAATACAGGAACAGAACCAAGCCTCCTACATAGATACGGGAATGTAACCAAGCTTACTGCATACATAGGTTCCAGAATCAAGATTACTACATAGATATAGTACCAAAGCCAAACTTACTGTATAGATATGGTACCAGAGACAAGCTTACTACATAGATACGGTACCATAACTGAGCTTACTATATATATACAGGAACATAACTAAACTTACTGCATAGATATTGAAGCAAAATCAAGATTACTATATATACATAAGTTTTCTACTGAGGCCCTTTTGAATACCATCTTTTAAAAAAACATACCTATTGGAAACTTTATTTTCACCTTCAAAAATATTTTCAGATTTTGTGTTAGGATACGGCTGTTTAAATACTCTGTGCTCATCACATCACTTCTCCATATGAAGTTTGCATCGAGACGATCACATGTAAATTCTTTGGCGGGCTTTGCACGTTGCGACATCGCAAGCCAATGCTGCGATGTCGCACGCGATAGTCCCCGCCCCCGTCACAGGTACGATATCGTGTGATAGCTAGCGTAGCGAAAATTATCGCTACGCCAGCTTCACATGCACTCACCTGCCCTGCGACCGTCGCTCTGGCCGGCAACCCGCCTCCTTCCTAAGGGGGCGGGTCGTGTGGCGTCATAGCGACGTCACACGGCAGGCGGCCAATAGCGGCGGAGGGGCGGTGATGAGCAGGATGTAAACATCCAGCCCACCTCCGTCCTTCCGTATAGCCGCTGGCGGCAGGTAAGGAGAAGTTCCTCGCTCCTGCGGCTTCATACACAGCGATGTGTGCTGCCGCAGGAACAAGGAACAACATCGTACCTGTCGCAGCACCGGCATTATGGAAATGTCGGTGAATGCAACGATGATACGATAACAACGTTTTTGCGCTCGTTCATCGTATCATCTAGCATTTACACAGTACAATGTTGAAAGTGACGCCGGATGTGCGTCACTTTCGATTTGACCCCACCGACATCGCATGTGGGATGTCGCAACGTGCAAAGCCGCCCTTTCTCTTCACATCAACCCAGTTGATACAATAAGAGAAACAGAAGAGAAAGTGTTTGGCAAGTACTTGTGAAAATTGCATATGGAGCGGTGATGTGGTGGGCACAGAGAGTGTAAAAACAGCTGAATCCTAATAGTACATTACACAATGTTAGGAATCAGAGTGAAATTGCTGTGCCCATGTTGCTTATTTTTCCCTTGCGTATTTGGTGCAGATTTGGTGCAGAAAAAGGAAATCTGCACCAAATATGCAAGGGAAAATATACTCAACGTGGGCATAGCACTTCTAAATTCCCATAGACTTTGCTGGCTTCACAATGGACATGCAGATTTTGCTGCAGATTTCTGAAAATACGCATCAAAATCCACGTCAAAATATGCAGCGTGGGCACAGGGCCTAAATCTGCAGATGTGGGTCAATCTGCAGGCAAATAGCATTTAAAGCCTGGTTAGCCAGCTTACTGGAAAAGTGTTGGCTACAGGGAGAAAATGACATTTTATTCTCCCTGCCGCCACTCAGTTCCAGTAGCAGTTTATTAGCTATTTCACTCAGCGCTCACTACAAAGTGAACGTGTTGTAATAACTTCCAAGCACTTTGACAGTGGCAACTTTCTGGGAGATTCAGCCTCAGTCTGGGCTTAATAGGATGACCATCATTGCAGTAAGCCATCAGCAACCTGCAACTGCATCTCAGGTGGGGGTAATAGGAGTTGATGAGTGCATCACACTTATTGCCAACTTCACTGACTGACAAGGGCTTTTAAAAACTTAAAAGAGATATCCAGGCATTTGATAAAACAAAAAAAAAGTGCCTAAGCACTAACAGGCAGGTGGTTGCTCCCTACCTTCCTGTTGTGCCCGATGCCGTTCTTTTCTGGCATACAATGGTCACAGACCTCTTCTGCTGGCCATTCAGCTTGCTTCTGCTTACTTCATGTCAACAGAGCTGCAGCTTATTTTCTGCTCTGCTCTTTTGACGGGATGTGACTGCAGTCATTATGTTGGTGTGTCATGAGTGACAGACAGTCATGTGGTTTCTGGCTATAGAAGGTCACAACGTTTGGATGCGCAAAATTCTGCCTGACATGTTCCTGAATTTAGTATTCATTGTAATTGGTAGCTTTCCAGCTGGATTTTCACCTCTCCCCCTTTTGGACCCAGCAATCACTCACCTTCCACCCAACTGCTGATCATCAGTATTCTCTTGGTGCTTAAATAATTCCTTCTTACCTTCACTGGTGCTGGTGATATTATTCAGTTCATTTTAGCTCTGGTTGCAAGCATGTGGCTTGCTCTCATCTGTAGTATCGTTGCTGAAGCTTGTTGAACACCTGCCTGTGTCATCTGTGGATATGTAGTTCATGCTTTTTTCCCCATGTGTCCCCATTGTGTCTTCCTTTAGCATTTAGTGGGGTTGACAAAGAGCTCATCTCACCCTTTCCCTATTTAGGGTCTAGCACTAGGGATACCTAGGGTCAGGTATCCAGCTCGGCACATAGGTGCAGAACCTATCTAGGATGGTGAGAGACCCCAGGGACTAGCTGTAGGTTTAGTCAGGGGTCACCATCTGCCCTTCCCTAAACATAGGGGTCCCCTTAACTTTTGCATCTTACTTGGTACTTCTACTTCCCTATACCTAGCGTGACATTATCACCAGCCGCACAAACAACAACCTGACACTTGTATTGTTTTTTGCTTTTTTAAAGAAAAAAATTAGGCACATTTTTTTTCCCTTTTTTTTCCTCATGGATCCTGTTACTGCCTTCGCTCAGCAGCTGCAGGGTCTGTCCCTGGAAGTTGCAGACCTTAAGTTACCTATGCAGCAGTGGTCACAGACTCCTAACGTTGGGGATTCTGCGGGTAGGCAGGTCCAGCCAGAGCCCAAAATTGCTCTCCCAGATAGGTTTGCAGGGGGTAGAGACAAATTTTTTGTCTTTAAGGAATCTTGTAAAAAGTACGTTAGGCTTCAGACTTACTCCTCTAGAGATGAGGAAGAGCAGGTGGGGATTGTGAGCTCACTGTTGCAAGGGGATCAAAAATCCTGGGTTTTCTCTTTGCCACATGGCTGTGGTTGTCTCTGGTCAGTGGATTGATTTTTTGAGGCCTTGGGTCTCATCTATGATGATCCTTTCTGAGTCTCCTTGGCTGAGTCCAGGCTGTGTCGCTTCCAGCAGGAGGATCAGTCAAGGGAGACTTATTTTTCAGAATTTCATAGATGGGCAACGGACACTAAATTGAATGACCCGGATATCAGAAGCCAATTCTGTCAAGGCCTTTCAGAGAAAATGAAAGATGCTTTGATGAGTTACGAAACTCCTGAGACCTTGGATGCTGTCATGTCCTTGGCAATACGTGTGGATAGATGATTCTGAGATAGACTGGTTTGACCATTGCCCCTGGAGACCCTTTCTCGGGGTGGTACCCCATTGTTGTGGAAGCGATCTGCGCGTGAACCATCAATAATGGCTTTGGAGGAGCCCATGCAGCTAGGGGGAGCCACTAATTTGTATGTTCTCACTAAAATCCACAAAAAGAAGGCTGGTTGTATTTTTTTGTGGTAGAGAGAGTCATTTTGTTAGAGTCTGTCCCTCAGTTCTAAAGCAGAAAGGAACATCTGGAACTCGGCTTACCTTTGGTGGTGTGGGAATGGACAATCAGGGTGTGTGTTTGTCTTCCACATGTAATTCTCCCTTTGTCCTGACAGCAGAGGTGGTGCTAAAGAGCAGGACTGAGAAAATGTTTGTGTTTGTGGACAGTGGAAAAGGAGTCAGCATAATGGATGATCTGTTTTTAAGAACTTTTGGGATTACCTGCAGTATGTTAACTAACCACAACTCCATCTCTGCCATTGACTCCGCAACATTTGCTCAGGGATGTCTGACACATATGGTACCTGGCATAAAACTGAGGGTAGGACCCCTGCATTTTGAAGTAATTTCTTGCTATGTCCTGGAAGGCCTTCCCACTCCCATTGTACTGGGTCTACCCTGGTTTGTGAAACAATCCTGTAGTGGATTGGCAATCTAGGAAAGTGTTGAGTGGGGAAACTACAGTACTGATAATTGTTTAAACACTTCTCTCTCTATGGTCTTTACGGAGTGCTTATCTGCATTTTTATCTGGGTTTGAGGATGTATTTTTGGAGAGGGGATGTCATGATTTGCCTCCCAATTGTGTATATGACTCTCCCATTAATCTGCTTCCTGGAGCAAAACTTCCCAAGTCCAGACTGTATAATCTTTCTGGCCCAGAGAGAGAGGGCATGAAGGATTACATTTCTGAAATTCTGGAGAAGGGACATATTAGACCCTCCTCTTCGTCCTTGGTGGCAGAGTTCTTCTTCGTTAAGAAGAGAAATGGGGGTCTCCGCCCTTGTTTGGATTTTCGGGAAATGAATCAGATTACCGTCCAAGACCCTTATCCTCTCCCTATGATTCTGGATTTATTCAAGCAGATTGTGGGAGTTAAGTGGTTCTCCTAGTTGGACTTAAGGGGGGGGCTTACAATCTGGTTAGAATCAGAGAAGGGGATGAATGGAAAATGGCTTTTAATACACCTGAGAGACATTTTGAAAGTCTGCTCATGCTATTTGGTCTCGCTAATGCCCCTGCCATTTTCCAACATTTTGTTAATGATATTTTTCACCATTTGGTGGGCAAGTTTGTGGTGGTTAATTTAAATGATATCTTGTTCTACTCACCCGATATGGAGACATATTAGATACATGTAAAACAGGTATTACAGATTTTAAGAGGTAACAAACTATTTGCCAAACTGGGGAAGTATGTTTTCGCTGTTCAAGATGTACAATTTTGGGGGTACCTATTGTCGTCTTCAGGTTTTCGGATGGATCCTGAGAAGTACTTGACGTACCGGTATGTCCTTAGTCGTGAAAGGGTCAATATTTGGTTGCATACCCTTTGTAATAAATAACTGCAATCAATTGCTTCCTGTAACCATCAACAAGCGTCTTACACCTCTCAACTGGATTTTTTAACCACTTTTCTTTTGCAAACTGCTCCAGGTCTCTCATATTTGAAGGATGTGTAACGCCCTGGCAAAACCAGGTAGTCACAGAAATGGTACCCTACTCCATCCTCCTTGGTAGTCCAATACAAAACCCCCACCCAGGTACAACACACAGCCATTAAAGCCTAGCCACCCCCTTCATGACAATAGGGACATACCAGTGGGCGGGACCAGGTGGATGGGAAAGCCCACCTAGGGGTCCTGAGGTGTCAGGGGCGGGAACACAACAGTCGAGTCTGGAGAACAGTGCTGACAGTTGACAGTGAATGAGTGTGGAAGTGCAGTGGAGTCAGGGGTTGGGGCCCGGAGATCCGGTCGCGGGAGACCTTAAGTGGACCGGGGTAGGGTTGTAGCCCGCCGGTGCCGACAGCGGAATCCGGTCCGGAGGTCGTGCACAGTCGGGGTACCTGGACCCTAGGACGAGAAAGGTTACAAGCCCCCTCGTTAATTGACCAGCCGGGGACAAGTTTTCAGGCCGTGCTCCACAGAAGCCCAATGAGCGAAACAGAAGCCCAACGCGGGGGATAGGGTGTCCGTCAGAACCCGAAGAAATCCCAAGGGTCAGATTTCGCGGGCAACAGCTCCCAAACATACACAGTATCGCGAGTGGACTTCCCTGTTCCAAGCAGAGTTGTCCCAGAAAAAACACAGACACTGAGTGCAGGAGGAAGGGACCCCTGTTTGCTACACCCGGGTGTGGTACCCGAATACACCCGCCAGAGGCAACCGGCCACTGGCAATTTGGTTTACCACTGGACTTCGTGTGTGATTCCTTTGAACTGTGAGTACACCATTTACCCCTGGTCCAACCCGGCACGTCACCACCAGCAGTCATTACTCCCGTGTACCTGGGCCCCGAGACAACACCTCCCCTACCCGTGGAGGGGATCCCACCTTGCTGCCCCGCTCCATCAGCCCCGGGCACCCACATCACCAAGCAGCGGCGGTGCTACCAAACCTCACCGCAACCCACAGGTGGCGTCACCGACAAAGGAATCCCCTGTAAATACTCCCTTCCTACGGTTGTGAGGACGGACGGCCGTACGAGCCCGGGTCCGGTCCCCACTCGAGCCGCAGTAACGAACCCAGATCCGAGCATCCCCTGCAGCGGCCCGGCCCCCCGTCCGCAACAGATGCCTTCTCCCAACAGCAATTTTAAGATCTCTGCACAGATGTTCAATGGAATTTAGATCCGGACTCGTGTTTGACAAAACGTGTAACTGCAATAATTTTCTATAGAAATATTTCATTTTCTGGAACAATTTCAAGGGTGCCAACACTTTCGGCCATGACTGTACGTGGTAAAATCCAGCACCATAATGGGGTTCCCTCTCATCACCAGAGACATATAAAAGCAATAGACACCTACATCATGTATGTGCCTTAAATGTAATCTTTGCTAACAATATGGCAGCTCCCTGGAGAGAGATCTTCCTGTAACATCTCAATAAAACATATAATTTAAATCAGCCTCGGGCAGACAAAAGACCTTAACATTAAAGACGCAAATGTGTTTTCAATATCTGTATGTGCGGGTAATTCTTCCATGAGTAACATGTTTTCTTGAGTTGAGCACTATAGGCTGAAGATTGTTTTCATTGGCTTTTGATGTGCGTGTGGGCTGCAATGCCAGACAATACACTTGCTGCACCTAATTCATACACTGTTCTACAATCACAAGTATTTTGTTATAGTGAATTCCTTAATGGTATTCCTTTCTACTTTATCTGTCACGAGATATAGTAATGTGCGCTTTTTGATTCTCTGAGCTGTTTAGTATTTTATTGTACAGACAATATGTATACTTAAAGAATTCATATTTCTTAACTTCACAGACTATATGGAGGAGATTACCAGAGATATGATATTTAGTATAAATATGCAAAAATCATTTGTTTCTGCCATATTTAATAAGTCCTTTTCTGGTAATTCAAATTTATTTCAGATAAAGCAGGTCACAGAGAGTGCGACCATGACTGAGCCCATGCTGAAAGGGGGGGGCTTGCCGATGCAAGCAACTATTTCAGCTGGATGCACATTCATTACTTACAGCAAGATGGAATTGCAGCTGTATATTGCTCAGGCCAAAAAACTACTGCTACTCCAGCAGGATACAGCTAAACCCCCACTAGGTGGAGGCATCACAGGTGCAGGGGGAGCCATTCACACTCACTTCCACGCCCATACGCCCATACTATTAGATCAGGCAGGCTGCCAAGCCGTACCCCCACTGCGCGCTACATAGGGATAGAAACTCTAATGGCAAGGCCGAACAAAAAGGGGCCTGGCTGTATCCTGTACAATAAAATATATGAGGTTTATTGTTAGCGTTATGGCCATAAGACGTATGCCTACAACCCTCGTCACGGGAACCTCATGCTTTTGTTCGGCCTTGCCATTAGAGTTTCTGTCCCTATGTAGCGCACAGTGGGGGTACGGCTTGGCAGCCCGCCTGATCTAATAGTATGGGCGTCACCTAATAGGCTGCGGGTTTGTGACTGTGCGTCTGCTAGTGTGAACAGTGCTCTATGCAAGCCACTAGTGTGCAGTTTTACCATCCAGCCATTACCTCCTCCATATTTGGAAGTGAGTGTGAATGGCTCCCCCTGCACCTGTGATGCCTCCACCTAGTGGGGATTTAGCTGTATAGCTGTATCCTGCTGGAGTAGTAGTAGTTTTTTGGCCTGAGCAATATACAGCTGCAATTCCATCTCGCTGTAAGTAATAATATTCTTTCTTTTTTGCTTTTTGATATTGGATGCACATTCAGCTGAAATGTATTGAGGCACAGAGACTGCACTGTAATATATGCTGTAATATATGCCAATCAGAGCCTGGCAACTGACATCCCCTTGCCAGTCACTGGAGGCGCATGTAAGTAATGTCATGCGCTGCCGGTCAGTTGCATGCTGAAGTCAGCTGTCCATAGCTCGAAAAAAGGTGAAAAAGCCTTGACTTCAAGATCATCAAAAAAGCGTCAGCTTGAGTTTGCAAAGTGCAAAAAGTGGACAGTAGAGGATTGGAAACATGTGATTTGGAGCAATGAGATGAAAGTCAATAGACTAGGCTCTGATGGATGCAAATGGGCCTGGAAGAAACAAGAGAAAAGGGGGCCAACGGATCAAGAATTGAAGGAATTGTCAAGTTTGGTGAAGGAAGCCTGATGATACGAGGTTGTTTCACAGCCAAAGGCGTTGGATACCAGGATTGATGGTGGTCTTAATGCTGAGTTATATATGAGTATCCTACAAGACAAGTTACTTCGTAAACTCAAGTACTATGGGTTAGAAAAGGACAACATAATGTTCCAGCAGGAAAATGACCTGAAGCATAAATTGAGAGTATCAAAGAAATGATTCAGTGACAATGAAATAGAGTTGCTGAATTGGCTCCCATAGTCCCCAGACCTCAACCCAATAAAACACTTGTGGGTAGAGTTAAAGAAAAAGCTGTATATATACCCAAGTGAGTTGACCATTATGCACCAACATTGGGAATGTGTAGAAGAAACCTGGGATCAGATTTCGGTGGAGATGTGCTTGAATCTGATCGAGAGCACGCCTAGGATTCAGGCAGTGTTGAAATCTTAAGGAAATTTACAAAATATTGATAAAATAATAAATATTAAAATTTAGATTTTAAGGAGCCAAACAGTAACAATTCAGTGACATGACAAGAATCTGCATAACTAATCATATGCTAAATAGTTGCAAGTTAAATTTATGTATGAGATAGCTGAGATTGTCTATAATATGAAGGTCGTCTCACTCTCAAAGCTGTAGTGGATGGTGAGATATAGAGCTTGAAAGTAAGAAGTTCAAAACATTGTTACCCATTTGCTTGTCATTGCATATTAACGGAAGGGACCTAGGGGGAGGACATTATACCAGGAAGGGGCCCAGGATTGAAGACATTATACTTGGAAAGGGACATATTGTATCAGAAAAGGGCCCAACATGGAGGACATTATACCAAGAAGGGGTTTAGGTTGTAGACATTATACCTGGATGGATGAGGGACAATTATTATTAGAAAGGGCTCAGGATGGAGCACATTATACCAGGAAAAGGTCCAAGATGGAGGACATTATACCTGGAAGGGGCCTATAATGGGGTCATTTTCACAGGAATGAACTAGGACTGAGGATATCATTACCAGATGGAGCCAGGATGCGGGACATAATACCAGGAAAGGGAGACATTATACCAGAAAGGGGCCCAGGATGAAGATATTATACAAGGATGGGAGACATTATTACTGGAATGGATCCAGGATGGGGGACATTATACCAGGAAAAGATCTAGGATGGAGTACATTGTACCTAGAAGGAATCAGGATTGGGGACATTATTTCAGGAAGGGGCCAAGATCAAGGACATTATTACAGGTTGAGGGTCATTGTTACTTGAGAGGGCGAACACGCATGTCTTCACAAGGCCTAGAATGCTACAAGAGCCCATGCATCTGACTTATGTGCACATGGGGCCCCATGTCCACATTTTGCACCAGTGCCAACTGGATTCTAGTTCTATGAAAAGAAGCCATGGCTCTATTTTTCATACAAAACACAAAGTAGGAAAAACTAGCGGCACAAAATAGCACAATACTTACCGTATAACTCTGCAGCAGCAGGAAATTTAAGACCCCACTGCACTTCCTCATTCAGGCATTCCACAGGGAATTTGATTTTCCAAAAGTGCTGCTGTATCAGTACCTCTTCAGCTCATACGGTATATGAAATTATTTTTAATGCTGCTATATATTGAAAACTGATGTCCATTCTGTTCACCACCATAAGAGATTTGATAGAAGGAAACCAACAGTTTGTACAGACCACACACAGACACATATGGAATGAAAGGCCCATCTAGACGAGCCGATTTGGAATGAGAGTTTGTTAGAACCCATGTTCACCAATTATTGTTTCTATAAATATTCTGGCAATCACCAGAGATACATGAAAAATGCTAGTTTTTCAGTTGACTGAATATTTTATGCCTGCATCAAAATCACCGTTCTTGGCAGCATTTCATTCCATGTAAAAAGGAGATGTCTCTTTGAAAATTATGATATTCTAAACACACAGAAAGATTGAATTAACCCCTTCACCCAAGGATGATTTTTCGTTTTCATTTTTTCCTCTCCTTTGTCCTCCAGAGCCATAACTTTTTTTTCCCATCAATATAGCCATATGAGAGCTGTTTTTGCAGGACGAGTTTTAAGTTTGAACAACACAATTCATTCTGCCCCATAGTGTACTGGAAAGTAGGAAAAAAATCCAAGTGCGGTGAAATTGAAAAAAAATGCAATTCCACAATTGTTTTTCTGTTTTTTTTTATTTAGCGTGTTCACTATACGGCAAACCTGGCTTAGCAATACGATTCTCCAGGTCAGTACGAGTTCGTAGATACCAAACATGAATAGTTTTACTTTTATCTAAGTGGTGAAAAAAAAGGTTTTGGCACCATTTTCCGAGAGCCATAGTAGCATTCTCATTTTTCGAAATCTAGGGCCCCGTGATGGCTTCTTTTTTGCGTTTTGAGCGGAGGAATTTAATTACCCTATTTTGGGGTAGATGCGATGTTTTGATTGCCCGTTGTTGCATTTTAATGCAATATTGCGGCAACACAAAAAAATGTAGTTCTGACGTTTAACCTTTTTTTCTCACTATGCTCTTTGCCTTTCGGTTTCATTGATTTTATATTCTGATAGATCGGGCTTTCCTGAACATGGCAATACCAAATATGTGTTTTTGTTAGGTTTTTTGTTTTATTTTCAAAGAGGCAAAAGGGGGTGATTTGAACTTTCGAAGGGGTTCATAATTTAAAATGTTTTATTTTTCTTACAATTTTTATTGATTTTACTAGTCCTCCTAGGGGACTTTATGTCTGCACTGTCTGATTGCTTCTGCTGATCAGAACGATGCTTAAGCTTAAACATCGCTCTGATAAGCAGAAATGCTGATCTCCTGTGAGTGCGCTTGCATAAATGACCACAACAGGAATCATCATATGATCCCACGCCTTCATGGCAACCCATTGGTGCCCTGTGATCGCGTCATGAAAGCTCCGATGGCGGTGGAGAACAGCGCAATTCCTACCGGCGCATGTTAGATCGCACTGTTAGAGTTTGACGGCGTGATTTAAGAAGTTAACAGGAGCTGGTGGATTGTTGTTCCACCCATGCCTGTTAGCTGCACATCTGCTGACCAGATCAGCAGACATGTGGGGGGAATAATGTGGGCTCGCCGCACGTGACCGCATTAAAAGGACAGACACAGCCAAGAACATATATATACAGTCATGGCCAAAAGTTTTGAGAATGCTACAAATATTAATTTTTACAAAGTCTACTGCTTAAGTTTATCCAATGGCAATTTGCATATACTCCAGAATGTCATAAAGAGTGATCAGCTTAACAGCAATTACTTGCAAAGTCAATATTGGCTAAGAAAATGAACTTTAACCCCCAAAACACATTTCAACATCATTGCATTCCTGCCTTAAAAGGAGCAACTAACATTGTTTTAGTGATTGTTCCATTAACACAGGTGTGGGTGTTGATGAGGACAGGGCTGGCGATCAATCTGTCATGATTAAGTAAGAATGACACCACTGGACACTTTAAAAGGAGGCTGGTGCTTGGTATCATTGTTTCTCTTCAGTTAACCATGGTTATCTCTAAAGAAACACGTGCAGGCATCATTGCTCTGCACAAAAATGGCCTAACAGGGAAGAGTATCGCAGCTACAAAGATTGAACCTCAGTAAACAATCTATCGCATCATCAAGAACTTCAAGGAGAGAGCTTGCATTGTTGCCAAAAAGGCTCCAGGGCACCCAAGAAGGACCAGCAAACGCCAGGACCGTATCTTAAAACTGTTTCAGCTGCGGGATCGGACTACCAGCAGTGCTGAGCTAGCTCAGCAATGGCAGCAGGCTGGTGTGAGTGCTTCTGCACGCACTGTGAGGCGGAGACTGCTTGAGCAAGGCCTGGTTTCAAGGAGGGCAGCAAAGAAGCCACTTCTCTCCAGAAAAAACATCAGGGACCGACTGATATTCTGCAAAAGGTACAGGGAGTGGACTGCTGAGGACTGGGGTAAAGTCATTTTCTCAGATGAATCCCCTTTTCGATTGTTTGAAACATCTGGAAAACAGCTTATTAGGAGAAGAAGAGGTGAGCGCTACCACCAGTCTTGTCTCATGCCAACTGTTAAGCACCATGAAACGATTCATGTGTGGGGTTGCTTCTCAGCCAAGGGAATCGGCTCACTCACAGTCTTGCCTAAAAAGACAGCCATGAATAAAGAATGGTACCAGAATGTCCTCCAAGAGCAACTTCTCCCAACTGTCCAAGAGCAGTTTGGCGCCCAACAATGCCTTTTCCAGCATGATGGAGCACCTTGCCATAAAGCAAAGGTGATCACTAAATGGCTCGTGGAACAAAACATAGAGATTTTGGGTCCATGGCCTGGAAACTCCCCAGATCTTAATCCCATTGAGAACTTGTGGGCAATCATCAAGAGACGGCTGGACAAACAAAAACCAACAAATTCTGGCAAAATGCAAGCATTGCTTATGCAAGAATGGACAGCTATCAGTCAGGATTTGATCCAGAAGTTGATTGAGAGCATGCCAGGGAGAATTGTAGAGGTCCTGAAGAAGAAGGGTCAACACTGCAAATATTGATTTGCTGCATTAACTCATTCTAACTGTCAATATAACCTTTTGGTACTCATAATATGATTGCAATTATATTTATGTATGTGATGTAAACATCAGACAAACACAATTAAAAACCAGAGGGCAACAGATCATGTGAAAATATAATTTTGGTGTCATTCTCAAAACTTTTGGCCATGACTGTACATGTCCTTGGTTGTGAAGGGTTTAATGATAATTCTGTCTGAATAGAACTCTGGTTGACCTGTATAAACAGATCACTAAATGATTGCCTGTATAAACAGATCACTAATTGATTAAACAGAAGTGGTTGGCTTGTCGAAACGGGCCATAATTTTAATGTTTAACCCTCAACTGGTGGGGTGGGATATTTATCACACAATTGGTGATGTGGGGCTTCCTATACCCCAGTGTTTAGAAATCTCTAATTTTTACAGAAAATGCAAAGATCACGTTTGTTTTAATCATTTCCTTATTGGCGATTGATTACACATGAGTATACCAAATTTTTGACACCCACAAGTATCAGAAAATGTAATACATTGATGATTCATACCAGCATTTTCCAATGAATGCCAGGTGAACAAAATTTCCTTGGGGTGTTACAAACACCACCTCACGAGTTGAGGGTTAACTATTGATTATGGCATCTAATGGGTTAACCCAGCAGGCACCTTCATATATGGAGCCAAATTTTTCTAATTCTGGAAACTCCTAAATTAAAATATTCACACTCAGGAAATTGACATGTGAAGAGTAATTTGGTAGGATCCTCACATTGTATTTATTTAGTAGTTCTAGGACTTTTCCAAAAGTTTACATTTTCATGAATAAATCGTACTGAAGCCCTATAATTTTTATTCACTAAAGAAAATCAGTGGAGGCTGCAATTTATTCCACTTTTGTCAAAGCTCCTTAAAAGTCTGTGTATGAGAATATTGGAGATTCCCTCTGGATGTTCTATAATTCTGGAATGTAAAGTTCTTAAAAGCTTTCAAGGTCAAAGAATTATATAACCTACTAGCTGTAGTACCCGGGAATTGCCCGGGATAGTAACTGTCTCTCTGTCTCTCTCTCAGTCTCTGTCTTCTGTCTGTCTCTGTCTGTCTCTTTCCTTGTCTGTCTCTGTGTGTCTGTCTGTTTCTATCTCTTTGTCTGTCTCTGTATCAGTCTCTCTGTCTCTCTCTATCTGTGTGTCTCTTTGTTTGTCTGTCTCTATCTCTGTGTCTGTCTTTCTCTATCTCTGTGTCTGTCTGTCTGTCTCTATCTCTGTTTGTCCCTCTCTCTATCTCTGTCTATCTCTCTCTGTGTCTGTCTGTCTCTTTCCCCGTCTGTCTCTTTTCCCGTCTGTCTCTTTCCCTGTCTTTCCCTGTCTGTCTTTGTCTGTCTTTCTGTCTGTCTCTTTCCTCGTCTGTTTCTTTCCCAGTCCGTCTCTTACTCTTATCCCGTCTGTCTCTTTCCTCGTCTTTCCCTGTCTGTCTTTGTCTGTCTCTCTGTCTGTCTCTTTCCCCGTCTGTCTCTTTCCTCATCTGTCTTTGTCTATCTCTTCCCTTGTCTGTCTCTCTCTGTTTCTTTCCCTGTCTGCATCTTTCCCCATCTCTTTCCCTGTGTGTCTTTGTCTGTCTCTCTGTCTGTCTCTTTCCCCGTCTGTCTCTTTCCCCGTCTGTCTCTTTCCAGGTCTGTCTCTTTTCCCGTCTGTTTCTTTCCCCATCTGTCTCTTTCCCCATCTGTCTCTTTACAGGTCTGTCTCTTTCCAGGACTGTCTCTTTCCCCATCTGTCTCTTCCCCGTCTGTCTTTGTCTCTCTGTATCTTTCCTTGTCTGTCTATCTCTGTCTCTTTCCCTGTCTGCCTCTGTCTGTCTCTTTCCCCATGTGTCTTTCTTTCTGTCTCTGTCTGGCTTTTTTTTTCCTATCTGTCTCTGTGTGTGTCTCTGTTTGTCTCTGTCTCTTTCCCTGTATGCCTCTTTCTCTGTCTGTGCCTGTCTGTCTGTCTCTCAAGCTGTGTCTGTCTGTGTCTGTCTCTTCACACATCATATTACCTCACACATAAGCTTCTTATACTATGAATGTACTTGGTTCCTATAGCAACCAGTCATAGCTCCTATTAATAGCCTGTAAACTCGCAGCTCCATTCACTTTAATGGAGGCATGTTTTTTGGAGAGTAACTGTAAAGCGCAGGGTTACATATTCTTGTCAAAACATAGTCTATGACGTTCCCTGAGTGACATGGGGTGTCTGTGCAAACGTTTGTGATTGTACATGCAACGGTGCAGATTCCTTTAGCGGACACACACACACACATACATACATACATACATACACACATACACTCAGCTTTATATATTAGATTGTTTATAAAAAAAACACAAGTATCTATTTAACAAAATGAGACAAGATCGACCGTGTGCCTGTTATTTTACATTAGCAGAAGATCAGATTCTTTAATCAGAGGAACGCCTTCTGTTACTTAATATAAGCTGTTTGTTTCAAGGTGTTGAATGTTATCATCTGTCACCTCTAAGGAGAGGTAACGAACACAAGAATTGGCAAACAATTATAATTAGCTGGGAGTATTCCGTAGAATTAGTCACTGCTGTCATAAGAAATATTTATAGTACTCTTTCACTGTTTGGATATTGTGTCATTGACAGCTATTTGAAACATTTGAACAGAGTAGAGCCAAGTCTTCCCAGAGGAATGGTCCACTAAGTCTTAATGCTACTGAGTGTGGTTTTAGAGCTCATAAAATATGAAACATTTAATGAATTAAGAATTGTTCATTTTAAAACTATTAGAACATTTTCATAGTAAATGGACAGTTTAACCCAGTATATTCATTAACACTCATTAAATGTGCTCCAATAGGCAGTGTAACGTGATGGAAATTTTGGAAATAATCAATTTTCCCTAATTTTTAGGTTGCTTTGTATTTTGTGGCTGAAATGATACTTCTGATTACTAGCAAAAATCTATTTTATATTGTAAATGTTTTCATGTTTCCTGGAGTATTTCATCGAAAGTAACTTAGATTTATTCATGAGAGTTAGTCCTATTAAAGTAATCTGATAAGAGGAGGTAGGTTCCAGACTAGACTGGGGTAAGGCCAAGGATGTGGAGTTCATCAATTTTTCAAAACTATTTGGTACTGTTCAACATAAAAGGTTAATGCATAAAAAGATAATGCAAGGGAAAATGTGGGTAAGTGGGTGGCTAACTATCCAAAAATAGAATTAGTCGGCTCTCATAAACTGGTTATTGTAAGAAGGGAGAATCAGCGCAATGGGTTTTATCCTAGAAAAAAAGGAATTTAAATGATCATATGTGCTCACGTCGGTGGAAGAATAAAGGAATTTAGATGACCTGCTGTCCAGGAGAAACATGTCAGGGCTTTTTAATCATGGTACTTCACTACTCAGGGAAGTAACCATTAATTACATCTCTATATTATTATAATATTCAAAGAGCCGATAACTAGAAAAGAGGGATGATTAATGGTTATTCCCCACTGCCGGTCAATGATGATGCTGTGCGTTATCCAAAAAAGGTGGTTTATTGAGTCAACGCATTTTGAAGCTGCCTCCAACCTTCATCAGGAAAAAGAAAAAACACAATACAGTAATTGTATCAAGAGTGTGTGTTGTACTATTATATTATAGGAGCCCATGGTGTCTAGCATTTTTGTACTCAAGGGGCTCTGGATGTGTAGCACTATTACATTCAGGGAACACAGTGAGTGTAAGACTATCCTTTCCAATGAGAAGGCATCGCCTTGTATTGTGTATAGCTTGGAGTACAAGGCATCCTCAAGATTTGGTGGATAGTGGTGGAGCAGATGTGGATGAATAGAAAGTCAAGCTTGACTGTATGACTTTTCAGGATAGTGACACCACCTGTATTCATCAGTAGGGATGAGTGGACTCATGGAAGTTCAGGTTCACCTGGTTTGGCTGGAATTTAGTTAAACGTTCGGTTCAGGACCCGGACTTGACCCCGCACCTCGAACCCCATTTAAGTCAATTGGGCCCTGAACGTTTGTGCTGTAGAAAGACTGTAAAATGGTCATAGCTCTGGGGCTGTAAAAGGAAGTAGAATGGGGCAACTGCCCTGCAAACAAATGTGGATAGGGAATAAATAATAAAAAATATGGGGTCCCATCTATTTTTGATAACCAGCACAGGTTAAGCAGACAATTGTGGGCTGCAACCCTCAGCTGTCTGATGGTTGTGAAAAATAAAGGGGATCCCATGCCATTTTTTTAAAATGATTTAAATAAATTATTTTTAAAAACGACATGGGCTTCACCCTATTTTTGATTACCAGCCAAGGTAGAGCAGACAGCTGGGGGCTGGTGTTTTCAGGATGGGAAGACCCATGGTTATTTTGTCCCTCCCATCCTCAAAAGCAGCCCACAGCTGCCCCAGAAGTGGCTAAACCATTACACGTGCCAATTCTGGCTCTTTGCCTGGTTCTTCCCGATTGCCCTGGTGCAGTGGTAATCAAGGTAATACTTTTGGAGTTGATGTCAGCTGTGAGTTGACAGTTGGCATCAAGCCCAGGGGTTAGTAATGGATAGGCATCTATCAACCACCTCCATTTCTAACCCGGCAAGTGTACAGTTAAAAAACACACTTATAAGAAAAAATAAGTTTATTTGAATAAACATTCCACACATTCCCTCATTCACCACTTTATTGAATAAAAAAAAATCCTAAAACATTCGACAAAATTCAATTGGGGAATAAAGACTCCCCTACACTTCCTCGTTCACCAATTAATTAATTAAAAAGAAATCCTCGAAGTCCCAACGTAATCCTATGGTATAATGTCCGACAACGCATACTGATTTTTAAGGAGCTTCGTTCTAAGAACATTCTTAGCACAAAGCTCCATAGATCACTCAATGTCAGTGGCAGCCAAGAATTTCTCACTACAGGCAGTGACCTAGAGAATGTTCTCAGAATGAAGCTCCAAAAGATTCGATGAGTGTCATGAGACAATACACCATTGGATTATGTCAGAACTTCGAGAATTTCTTTTTTTATTAATAAATTGGTGAGCGAGGAAGTGAGGGATTCTTTATTCCCCAATTGGATTATATCGGAAGTTTAAAGATTTTTTAATTCAATAAATTGGTGAACGAGGGAATATATGAGGGAGTGTTTATTCCCTGCTATGCTATGGTGGTGGTTTAGAAATCTAAAAGCATATTCCTTTTAAGTTGAAGTATTCACTATGTTGGTTTATAAAAAGAGATGACTTTTTATGACTTTTTTTATTTTATTTTTTTCACAGAAAATTACATTAATTTAAGAGTAATATCGCCATTTAGAAGCATTATCAAAACTTACCAGCCTAAAGAAAATAAATAAATTGAACATAAATACACACCACTGGATTTATTAAAGTTACTTAAAAAGTGAGTATGCTCTCCACATGTACAACAAACAGCAATTCCGTCTTGAGGCAATGTATTTTACTTAACTTCCAGCTGTTTATACAAGATGTATTTGCCTAAAACAATGTGGGAAATGCTTGCTTTGTGCATTGTGGTTTTATTTTATGCCTTACTTTTTTTAATGTGCTGCCAAAAAATAATTGTGATTAAAAGAAAAGACACGGTTTTGAAATTGGTCATATAAAAGGAGCAACAGAAAACATACTTTGTTTTATCATCCCAGTGAGATTATATGATTTCCAATGTTTGGATTCACAACATTCCCAGTCAGTTCCATGGGAAGCCAGTCAACCTACTCTGCTGATATGCTTTAGGCCTCTTTCACATGTATGTGCCTCCGGTACGTGTTTGGCAGTTTTCTCATGTACCGGAGACACGTACACATGTAGACCTAGGTATTCCTATGGTTTTGGACACACGTAAGTATTTGCACATGGAACGTGTGTCCGTTCCGTACTTACGTGTGTCCATGTGTTTCTCATGCCGACATGTCTGTTTTCTCTCCGGCATCACGGGTGTCACACGGAACGCAAACGTGTCACACTTAATGCAAACGGACCACACGGATGTGTTCAGCGTGACCCGCATCGGAGAGAAGACATGTGTCTGTGAGAAAAAAAATAAACTTTACTCACCTTCTCCAGCCCGCAGTCTCTGCCGCTGCTGTCACTTGCTGCCGACTGCCGCTCATTATGCTAATTAAATATTCACTTCACTGCGGCCGGAAGCAGCAGCAGCTGGGAGTCGGCAGGGTCGGAGACCAAAGATCAGCACCACAGACAGCGACGCCAGGGACAGGTGAGCAGAAACTTCCCGTTCTCCATGTGTTATCATGCATAACACATGGAGAACACACGTAGCCCATAAACACGGCTCACGGAGGGCAAAACGCACTTCTGACACATCCGTGAAAAACGTGCGTGGTTTTTCACGAACGTGTGAAAGAGGCCTTAGGCACGCGAATAAAGTCTCCTAAACATGGTTTATGATGTGCCTAATAGCTCACTCACACTAGCATATAACACGGCCGAGTGCTATCTGATCTTTTATCAGATAATATTTGCTCCAATGTTATACTATGGGACAGTGCACTAGGCACTAGGTACTCTAGGAATCCTCCCCCTATGGGAGGTGCCTGAGCAACGTGGTCTTACTTTTACAGACACACTGCTAGGTGTCAAGTCCCATTTCCCATTCCCTGTACTCTGTGACCGTTACCTGTGCCTGCTAACCTGTACCTGTGTTCTAGTACTTGCATGATCCTGACGTACCTACTGTACCTACCATACGTGCAATACTTGCTGTATCTTCCATACCTGCCGTACCTATTTTACCTGCCGTACCTGTTTTACCTGCCATTCCTGCTGTACCAGACAACCAGTTTCCATCAGCCATTCAGTCTGTACTACGTGTCCAGTCTGCAATAACTGTCCTGTCTGCACCCGAGCCCGTCCCTGCATCCTCGACCCCTGGGGTCAGCTGTCACAGTGCCGGGATATTCCCTAGAGTAGCACCAGGCGGCCACCTTCCAGCACAAACCTATCCTCACCATCAGAGGCTCTAGTGAACACAAGGTAGTTGCTTTGTTACGCCCCTCCAGGGTGACCTGGTGTTGTGCCACATAAGGTCCACACCCACCAGCGTAACAAAAAATTACAATATATAGAAATATGAGTGACTTCTATACTCCTAAATGGAATTTGTCAGCAGATTTTTGCTAGGTAATCTTGTGGCGCCCCTGAGACGCCAGGTTGCCACAGGGTAATGCATCTCTTGGAGGTGTGATACCCATCCTGGATTCTAAGGACTCTTGTGCCGATAAAAGCCACTAACAACACACAAGCACCATCAGGTACACACATACATCCCAAAACTAGGCTGGGAGGCTCCCTTAGCACCAAGTGACAGGGCTTGGCACTGAGATGACAGGCAGCCAACAGGGGAGGGAGAGACCCAGCAGGGGGGAGGGAGCAGTGGTGTGGTAGATGGGAGCTGGCAGGAAGTGAGTCAGTGAAGTCTGTGACAAAAAAGAGAAAGGAGAGTTCTGTGCGACCAGCAGTCTGGGCAATGTGAGGACTGGGGTCCGGCCTGGCCACCGATGTCGGGTGGACCAGAGGAGCAGTCAGAAAGAAGCAGAGGACAAGAGAGCAGTGAGGGGCTGGAGAGGCCAGTTGGAGCTGGCAGGGCCTGAAGCTGCTTGAGTACCTGTGTGAAGCCTGGGGCTGGTAACTGTGCTCAGCCCAGGTTCTGTCTGTTAACCACTGGTGAAACTGAAGGTGCAGGAAGGGTTCATCTGACACAGTAGCGGCACGGGAGTCAGAGAAGAAGGGATTTCCTGGAGTCCATCTTAGTAGAAGATAGTACCAGGCGGCTGCACCTTTTACCGTGACTAAAGTGACGTCAACCGCAGGACTTGTGAGAACTGAATCATTGCCGGCACACTGCACCACAAAGCCAGCTCCAAACAATACAATCCACGGACTGGTCTCCGTTATTACCCCTGAGCACTGGGGTCTTCCCTACCTGTGGAGGGACTGTCACCTTGCAGCTTCACGCCATCTGTCCCAGTCCTCCCTCTAGCAGCGGCGGTACTCCCATTGCCGCAACCCGCAGATGGCATCACGAACATTACTCCCTTGTAAATACCCCCTTCATTGAGTGGCCGCTAAGCCCCGGGTCCAGGGACCCTCGAGCCACAGCAATCCCGGATCCGACAGGTCCCAAAGAGACAGGAGAGTCTGGGAATACAAACTTATGATGACCTTTGACACATACAGAGCAGGAATGAATGTGTCTCATGGATTTATGTCATTTTACATCAATTAATAAATGTGTTCCCCAGACCATCTGGGGGCATCACAGCCCGGTCCAGACACCACAATCAGAGGACAATAAAACTTTCACACTGCTTATCTAGCAACTACAACAATTATTATGGCCACAACAGTTTTGCCCCCATGCCATAGTGATAGTTCTGCTTCACATAACTTGTTTTTTTTTTTTTTACTGCACTATTCTATGTCCTGTTGTGTATAAATATGTGACTCTTGAGATTTTGTGTTATATTGAGCCTGAAGAAAAGACCTGAGTAGTCTCGAAAGCTTGCTATTATTACTTTCTTTTCAGTTAGCCATTAAAAGGTTTCAACTACTGAGGACTCTCAGTTCTTTTAAACAAACTTTTTTTTACAAACATTGTGTAATGTACTATTAGGATTTGGCTATTTTCACGCTCTGCGCTTGTCAGATTACTGTTCCGTATGCAATTTGCCTAGAAACAGGTACGTGTCACCCGCTTTCTCTTCTGTTTCTCTCATTGTTTTAATTGAGCAATTCAGAATAGAAAGAGGTTGGCACAAGATTGTAATTAGGCAAACTGTATATGGAGGAGTAAAATGATGAGTGCAGAGGGAGTGAAAATAGCCAAATCCTAACAGTATCCTAAAACTAAATCAGAATATATTTTTTTAAGATAAAAATAAAGTTTACAAAAGTTGGTTTTTTTTTTGTTTGTTTTTTTTTGTAAAGGTCGTGTGCAAAGGGGATTCCCTAGAGAACTTTTATATAGTGTTCAGCTTTTGTCAACACCATTTCCTATTTGATAAATTAGGCAAAACTATGAGTGAAATGAAAAAGGAGAGGGCGCTCCTGTGTGGAACCTTAAAAGCACAAGATTTAAGTGGTGTGAGATACACACTCACCTGATAGTGTTGTACAGCAGGTACAACACTGTATGATGCTGAAGGGGGAATCCTGGTTCACCGCTCCTCATCAGCGGGGATCCCGTCCTCTAAGACCCACAGGAATCTGCTCACACGATCGGAACTTCCACGTGTAGTGTGAAGCCACCGGACCGGCGTCTGACAGCAGCTCCTCCACCGAGACGGATGGTCCCGTGATCCCAGTAGCAGTGATTCACCAGCCCCTTGCATGCACATCAAATGGATCGCAGGATTCTGATCTGGCTGCAGCAGCCCCGTGAGCTCCCAGAGGGAGATAATTTAGTGGAGAGCAAAAAAAAAAGGGAAAATACCACAGTATCGGCCACACTGCTCAGAAGAAGGTAGTGATAAGATTATTATTGAAGATTTATTAGGGATTAATATGCCACTGATAATCCTTAATAAATCTTCAATAATAATCTTATCACTACCTTCTTCTGAGCAGCGCGGCCGATACCGTGGGTATTTTTCCCTTTTTTTTTTTGCTCTCCGCAAAACTATGAGTATAATATGCAATTTCCAATCCAATAACTTTTTATTTTGACATTGTGTTCTGTTCCTATATCCATTGTAAGCTTGCTTTTTCTTGCGTACCTATGCAGTAAGCTCAGTTATGGTACTGTATCTATTTAGGAAGTTTAAATTCTGTTCTCATATCTACGCAGTAATTCTGTTTCCATATTGATGTACTAGGCACAATATAGTGTTGTTGTATGTGTAGTAAATTTGTTTTTGTTCCCTTATGTATGTAGTAATCTCAGTTCTGGTACCATATTTATGCATTAAGTTTTGTTCTGTTCCTATGTAGTAAGCTCTTTTCTGTTGCTGTATCTATGTAGTAAGCTTGGTTCTGTTACCCATATTGATAAAAGCTAGGTTCTGTTCCTGTATTTGTGCTGTAGTTTCTTTTGTTCCTGCATCTATGTAGTAAGCTCCGTTCTGTTCTCTATCTGTGTACCAGCCACCATTACATATAAAGCCTGTTACCTCAGTTGCTTTATTGCAGTTGCTATAGATAAGCAAGCTAAAGATGGGCCACTGCAACTTGAGGGCCACTGCTTTGTAATTGCCCTCAAGGCGACAATTTGCTAGCTAGTCCCTGGTAACACATTTTTGGAAACTAGATCATGCTGCTGTCAGTTTACTTAAAAACCTGTTGACAGATTCCCTTTAATGTTATTTCAATTCAAATAATCTAAAATGTTTGGATGCGATAAATTACCCGTTAGATATTGCCAAAATTAGCCTCAGTAAATTGATTCTGATGCCCACTATCTTATATGTTTTTCTGCAATACCCAACATGTATTAGTTTAAATGCATTAAGCAAACTGAACTTTATCTTTAATTTGTTCATTTGGCTAAAGGTCCAGTCACACTAAGCAACTTACCAGCGATCCCAACAACGATAGGGATCGCTGGTAAGTTGCTAGGAGGTTGCTGGTGAGCTGTCACACTGCGACGCTCCAGCGATCCCACCAGCAACCTGACCTGGCAGGGATCGCTGGAGCGTGGCTACACGAGTTGCTGGTGAGCTCACCAGCAACCAGTGACCAGCCCCCAGTCTCCTAGTTACAGCACACATCAGGTTAATTAACCCGATGTGTGCTGCAGCTAAATGTGCACAGAGCAGGGAGCAGCGCACACTGAGCGCTGGCTCCTTGCTCTCCTAGTTACAGCACACATCAGGTTAATTGCCTGATGTGTGCTGCAGCTAAATGTGCACAGAGCAGGGAGCAGCGCACACTGCTTAGTGCTGGCTCCTTGCTCTCCTAGTTACAGCACACATCGGGTTAATTACCTGATGTGTGCTGCAGCTACATGTGCACAGAGCAGGAGCCGGCAGCACAGGCAGTGAGAGCGGAGGAGGCTGGTATCAAAGGTAAATATCGGGTAACCAAGGATAGGGCTTCTTGGTTACCCGATGTTTACATTGGTTACCAGCCTCAGCAGAAGCTGGCTCCCTGCTCACTGCACATTAGTTGTTGCTGTCTCGCTGTCACACACAGCGATCTGTGCTTCACAGCGGGACAGCAACAACTAAAAAATGGCCCAGGACATTCAGCAACAACCAACGACCTCACAGCAGGGGCCAGGTTGTTGCTGGATGTCACACACAGCAACATCGCTAGCAACGTCACAAAAGTTGTTCGTTACCAGCGATGTTGCTAGCGATGTTGCTTAGTGTGACGGGGCCTTAAGGAGTAGGGCTTGGATCTGCAGACAAATCCTATATTACCCATGATATTGAAGCGGTGCGGCCATTATTACTTGCTAACACATTGACACGCGACACACAATGGAAAGGTGTTATATTTATTTACTGAGTTGAGATTGCTTGTACATGATAATGCTGCTATTTTGTGTAAGCAATTATCGTTGCCATCTTTTGTATGTAAAAGTAGGTTGGGGAAATCTGTTTTTGCCCCTCCAGCAAGGAGGGATTCTCCTCTCTCCACAATCCAGAATATAGCCTATCTTGGAGAAATAAGATGCTTATTTATACGTCGATATGAAATTCTATGTATATACAGTAGAGTGCTGTACACAGCTCAGCCAATTTAAGAGAAATCCACTTTATCAGTTTTGTAAACTCACATAGTTACACAGAGAAAATATAAAAAAGCCATGCTGAAAATGATATGCTGATAGCTACCATTTTGGGTTATTTTTTTTAAACCAAAAAAGTTTAAGGTACACGAATTGCATATTGCAATAATGCAAAAACTAAGAGAAAACATTTTCCCCATATAAAGTAAGAGTTGCAATGCATGATATATATATATATATATATATACACACACACTATATACTCACTATACACACATTTACTGTACACAGTGTGTATGTAATGTATTGCAGAGCTGGCTGTTAATCAAAGTGCCGTGGCATGCTTACAGCCACCTCTCCCAGTAGTTTCTGTATCCACTCCGTGCACACTCCTGTGACTGAAAGCCTGTGGTTTCAGGGAAGAAATAAGTTAATTTTCTAGTAGCCACATTTAAAATAAAATGGCTGGGCAGCATTGTAATGTTATTTATCTGCAGATTAATTTTATATGTGTAGATAAATAGTATTTTTTTAGGTCATAGGTTCATTATTATCTGGTGCTTACCCATTCATCTCACCCTCTGCCCCTCATCCCAAGCTTTTATTCTGTCCATGTTTCTTTGTCAATAGACATCAGGTTATGAGGAGAAAGCAATAATGAGCTGGTCTCTGCTAACAAATATCTATTCTGTGTGCATATTTAAAGGAAATCTGTCAGCAGATTTTTGCTATGTAATCTGACAACAGCATACTGTAGGGGTTAAAACACAAATCTCAGTGATGCGTCTTTTAACACACTGTGTGCTGTTGTTTACTTTTAATGATTGTTTAAGCCCCAGGTCCTTATCATTACTCGGACTACATTGCCTGTGCCTGGTAGTTCGACCTGCCCCCTTCTGTGATAAGCAGCTCACTGTCTATAGACTTGGCTCATAGAGAGCTGTGGTGTGGGTGTAGTTAGCTTTCTCAGCTCTGCTGCGTGCAAAGTCTAAAAACTCTGATTGTGTCAGAACCACTGCATCCAAAAAACTAAGTGATACATCATTGGTTTCAGGGTCTCTTTGACTACATTATGCTGCTCCTACATGAGGTAGCCAGAACCTGCTGATAGCTTCACTTTAAGGGTTATTTCATCTATGTATTTATGACAAAAACATACGATATGCTAGAATGATTAGGTGCAGGTCTTATCTCTTTAACACTTGTCTGTCAAAATAAGTCAGCCTCCATTCACCAATTCAGACCATTCTACAAACATAAATGCAAAGGCTATCCATCTTGCATATAGCCATCTTCTTTGAAGCCTATCAGTATTGCTGAAATAGGTTAGCAATCAGTTTGGGATCAGAATGGGAATCCCTCAATAATACTCACAACAATGTTTTACTGAAATTCTGTATCTGTCTTATGACTAGAAATGAGCGAACCCAAGTTTTGGTTTTCATACCAAACACAGTCTTTACAAAAACAACAGAGTTTGAGTTCAGAGTTCGAATGCTTTACGCATGAACCTCACTCGGGCGAGCATCGCTGTGCTCTGTAGGCTCAGTACTCAGCCCAGTGTTTGGAAGGCTTGCATTGAGGGTAATAACAGCATGATCGGATGTAGTGATCACCTAAAAAAAAAATGAAAAAACTCTACCCATCCTTCCCCGGAAGTGATCTGTTTATGGCTGGTTGTATGTGGGCAAAGACCCATACTGCCCAATTAGTGACTTCCATTGGGGCTCAGGTCAAGTCCGGGTCCCAAACCAAATTTTATCTAAAGTTCTGCTGAATCCACTAAACCGAACTTCCATGGGTGCACTCATCTCTAGTTATGACCAGTACTGAATATTTTAATGAAAAATAACATTTCAATACATTGAATCAACTTTGTGATGTTAACTTTATTGGAAGTAATTCAGTCAAAAACATAATGTACCATTTCCGCATGTCGTGACTTGGAGTAGTCAAAACAGCTTAGAAGTTAGGGTTAGCATTCCTGGTCAATTAGTGTGATCATTCACTTGTTACCACCATAATAAAAGTGGTTCCTCCAGATGAACCTGCTCCTATCTGGATCCACACAAGCAGACATTCCTAAGTATAGACAGGTATTGTACAGCCACACAGGCGCAGGGTGTGTTTTCACCACCATCAAAAAAATATTGTCTGACTACAACATTAACTGCACCTACGCCTTTCTTTTTTTCCTTGTGGTTTCTGCCTCCTTTATGACTATAATCCATTTAGATATATGTCAGGAAGCATTAACAATGTTGCAGGGTCACATTGTCTACATGAGCATTTCAATTACATTGAGATAGACAAGAGCTACTTTATATTGTAATATAACATGCAAAGAGATATCTATGGTAAGAAACCACATAAATGGACCTATTCCATCCATTAGTACTTTCCCAGAGTCTAACTTGAAGCTTGTGGGCATCAATATAAAATCTGTAATGGCGGGGACAACCATCTATTATATGCGTTTACAGTACTGGTTATTTCTTAAAGGGAATCTGTCTGGAGGAGTTATCCCCGCAAACTATCTACGTATATTTCTCTTTTGAAGACAAGTCTAGCAATTCCTTTGCATGACCAATCCATTCCTCAATTACTGAGAAATCAGCATTTGCCTGAAGTCACACAACATAGAGGCTGTAGGTCAAGCAGAAGAAGGTAGCCTGGGCGGGGAATAGAGCTGGAGTGACAGAAGCTTTAGATCTATTATAGCTTTTCAGCCTCATTTGCATATGACTTCAAACTGCATTTCTCAGTAAAGGAGGAACATACTGGCCATGTAAAGGTATTATTGGACTTGTCTACTAAAGGGCTATATGCGTATATACTATTAATAGATTGGGGGTGAAATCCCGCTGACAGGTACCCCTTAAATCGTAGCAAAGTTTTGTTTACTTATTAGGCACCAGCACCCAAATGCAGCTTTTACCTCTTCAACCCCTATACTGTAGTGATACTCTGATATTCACTAGTGACTTGTTTTTTAATTTTACATAGCAGTGGTTCCTCACCTCTAGTTGGGAAGAGACCTGGTTCTTCTTCCAACCTTTGTCACAGCAATTCTGAAATACATAAGATAAACTGGTGTGCTTCATGGGAAACGTATCAATTGGTATCCAAGAAGTCTAACCAAAGTCTCACCTTGTTATTTTGCACGGGTTCGATACATGATTTTTACGGTATGTGTTCAGAGGAGTAGTCCCACAACCAAATATTCAATCATGATTAATCACTCAAAACATGACAAGCTTTCAATTGGATTCATATAAAATATTCTCTATTGTGTGAATTTAGCTTTTATAAAATTGCTTTTGATCCCTTACTGTGCTTTTGAGTCTATTACAGTACAACTGAACTTTCCACCATTACTACTGGTTTAAAAAAATGTAAAATGGTAAGAAATGTATTGTTTTGCCTTAGTATATTTTTTTTAATTTAAAGAGGACTTTTAAGAGGATTTTTTAAATTTAAATTGAATACCTCTTCCAATTGGTGCTTCTCCACTGATTGTGGAACAGGGTTACTTTTTCATCTGTGCCGCTCTGTTCCAAAGTTTTGCCGCCACTTTCAAATAATAAAGATGAAACTTTTCCCTTCAAAAAACTGGGCTTATACTACAGAACGTCCCTGAGGGCCAAGTTATGCTTTGATTGAGCATCATTGAGGAGAAAAAGCAAATGAGGACAGAGAAGTTTATATTCGCCCAGTTGGTTTAGGGGAAATTTCCATCTTTACTTCCCCGGAGGTATAACTTTGAAACACAAGGACACAGAAGAAATAAAAACTTCCGGAATCAGAGGAGCAGAACCAAATGGAGAAAGGATTCAGTTTAAGTGAAAAAATTCAGTGTAAAGTCCTCTTTATTGTTCCATTTGTCATACTGTTCCAAGGAGATAGTGACAATAGATAAGATATTTTTCTTAATGATGACTGGTTTTATCTTTATTTTCCTAGCGTAGTTCATGGGCTCATAAATAACACGTTTTATGGTACAAGTGTCTGAAAAGCACAAAAGACTGTCTATCTCTGAAAATATGTAAACATTGAGTGTAGGCTATTACATGAGCCATTTGTGAAATACTATATTATGCAACATTATTATCATGCCTATCTTTAGATGTCGGAGTAGTATAATAATAAGCCGCATAATGTGGGGAATTCCAATTCCTTGCAGTTTCCCTATGAATCAGGTGATAATTTTCCTGTTTGGTAACAATTGCTATGAAGATTACTGAGATCTTACTTGGATGTTACAATAAGCAACTTCCCTTTTAAAAATTACATATTTAAAGGGGATTTCAGGGCTGAAAATAAAAATTTGTAGTTGTTCTACGTGACTGCAGACTGCCAAATCATGATAGCGTGCAATTCACCTGCATTAGCATTACAGGTGGACAGTCACTTGATTGCAAGTAAGCAATAAGTATACCCATGGTCACGTGGCTAATAATGTCTTGGCCAGTTCTCTCAAAAGATCATGGAGAGAAGTGGACGAGAATGTTGTTGGCACATGACCATGATGACATTGCCCCTAGAATTATTTGGGGATGTGTCTCTAGGCTTCTCTGTATTATTATCCGAGAGCCACCGTACCAGAATGACCAACAATACAGAAATACTTCACCAGAACCCAAAAAAAGTACAGAAATACAACATCACAACCACCATCAGTACAGATATACAGCATCGCATCCACCATCAGTACAGATATACAGCATCACATCCACCATCAGTACAGGAATACATTACCAGAACCACCATCAGTACATGAATATATCAGCAAAACCAAACCATTAACAGTACAGAAATACATTGAACAAAAATATAAATGCAACACTTGTTTTTGCCCTAATTATTCATGAAATGAACTCAAAGATCTAAGTCTTTTTCTATTCACAAAAGGTATTTTGCTCTCAAATATTGTTTACAAATTTGTCTAAATCTGTGTTAGTGACTGTACTTCTCCTTTGCTGAGATAATCCATTCACCTCATAAGTGGGGGTACGATGAAGGATGAAGAAACGTATGGGGCAGGATAAAGAAATGAATAAGGACAGGATGAATAAGTGTATGGGGTTAGGATGAAGAAATTTATGGGGGCAGGATAGAGAGACACAGGGGCTCAATGAAGAAACATATGTGGGCAGGATGAGAAAACATATGTGGGCCACGAATAGAAACACATGAGGGCAAAGATGTGGGACATTACTACTATTGGGGCTAATTAAGGGATACTATTACTACTGTGTTGTAATTTTTTTTTGAAGATACTGTTTTCAATGGGGGAGGAGATCCTGTTACTGTACAGGGTGACACTATGTCACATTTTTTCTTCATCATAGTATATAAATTGGGGAATGTGCCTTGGAAGCGGTGTTCTAGAAAACTGTATGTTATTGTCTGCAGAGACGAGTTCTGGGTGGAAGAATTGATAGCAGTCTGCGCTAGATGAAAAAGAAAAGCGAAGATGAATGTCTTAAATGAGTGACATCACTGGTGAGTCAGTGTGTTACCTGTACACTTACACTATATACCATATACAGGGCTCCTGTGTATAATGTCACCAGTAATCTATGTATTACCTGTACACTGACACTATACACTGTATACTATGTACAGAGCTCCTGTGTATATTGGCACTTACGGTAATATTAATATTGTAGGTTTTTTGTTTATTAATGATCAGTATTATAGCATTCAGTTGTGGTGCCCCTGCGTCAGGTGGTTAACCCGCTCCTTTCCCGAGGTGCAGTATTCATCTCTGGTAAGGAGGGGGTTAACCACCAGTGTTTCCATATTTCATATTTCCTTACATACAGCTTAGGTATCTTCTCACTGGGGACTGCACTAGGGTAGACAGGGGGGTGGCCATCCCGATGCATGGGACTTTCCCGGTCACTAGGACAACCACCTGGAGGGGCGGGCACCACTTGGGGTAGAAGTAGGAGCAACTCTTACACAAACTTCAGTCAAGTTGAGACTTCAGTTCTGGCAGCACGACACCACTCTTCTTATTCTTTTTCTTCACGGAGTCTGAGGCTTGGAGCGGAAAGCTCAGCCTGGGTTCCTCGCTTCTGGAGGGACATCCTGTGGGAAAGGATACTACTTTCAAATACCGGTAGCTACCTCTAACTTATCCGGGAACGGCTGGAGCCCATCACGGCAGAAACCGGTATCCCCGGACAACCAAAGGACAGCGAGTAAAAAGACCTGGAACAACAGAATCTGACTCAGCCTCTCATTTGCGTCGCCCCGTGGTTCGGCGCCAGCCATCACTACAGCCCTCATCATCCTCCCTGGGGCCTGCTCCACCTATGGGGAGCAGAACCATCTTTGCTGCAACACCATCAGCCTCGGAGGACATCACCTGCAGTGGCGGCTAATCCCTGGTCGCGTTCCATAGATGGCGTCACAAAACAAATTATCCCCATCATCCCAACCTCCATTTAACCTCCCTTTTTATTGTATGCCTCGGGGCCACGAAGCCGGGCAGGGCCACCTGTGACATCCCCAGACCCAACATCACCGGCCCGGCGATGAGTAAAGTTAACCCCTTGCCCCGTGGGTGCTACATGATCACTATGTGATCTAATGATGATGTGACGGTATATGTCCCTTGTATATGGTATTATTCGGTCACTATGTTGTGGTAATAGGTTGTCTGGTCCTGATTGACAGTATTTGTACCTTATATGTGTTATTATCCAATCACCATGTGGTGGTAATATGTGATCTGGTCATGGTGTGTCCCTTGTATGTGGTATTATTGGTCATTTTAAAAAATGTATGTGACACATTACCTTAATCAAAAATAAATAAAAATATACCTAAAAAGAGTATTGGATATTTGAAGAAAATTTTCATAGGTCAGAGTATAGTATGGCCCAATCAGAAGAGTATACCTTGTCATGGTGGTACGTTGTAAAAATGTTTTGGCCAAAATAAAAGCTGATGGCTATGTAAGTGATATGGTGTTTGATTGAAACTGTTAATGTGTGATTTGTAAGGATGTGGTGCAGAAGTGGAGTTTTTCCAAGAGTGACCGGTGGGACTGTGGACGTTCGAGGGGTAGAGGCATAGCTGGAATGGAGATGGAGTCTCAAAGGGGCCCTAATATTTTGCCAGTATGGGCCCTGAAATTCCTAGTGGCAGAGTGATGTACAGCACTATGCATGCACAATAGCTCACTGCTTCTGACTGCTGAGCAAGACACGCAAGATTTTTTTTCTTTTACCTCCACTGATCTGCAGGACATAAAAAGAAGAGTATAGGAATTGAAATGGGTGCTTTACATGCTGCGACATCGCTAGCGATTGCTAGCGATGTTGCAAGCGATAGCACCTGCCCCCATCGTTTGTGCCATATGTGGTGATCGCTGCAGTAGCGCACAATATCGGCAGCGTCACACGCGCATACCTGTTCAGCGACGTTGCTGGTGCGTTCGGCGTCACAGCGACGTCACAGTGGCGTCACAAAACAGCCGCCCAATAGAAGAGGAGGGGAGGAGAAGAGCGGTCGGAAGATGCCACCCACCTCCTTCCTTCCTCCTTTCCAGTGGACGCAGGTAAGATGATGTTCGTCGTTCCTGTGGTGTCACACACAGCGATGTGTGGTGCTGCAGGAACGACGAACAACCAGCGGCATGCACCACCAACGATATTATGAAAAGGAGCGATGTGTCAATGATCAACGATTTTTGACGTTTTTGTGATCGTTGATCAACGCTTCTTTTAGTCACACACAACGATATCGCTAACGGTGCCAGATGTGCGTCACGAACACTGTGACCCCGACGATATATTGTTAGCGATATCGTTGTGTGTAAAGTACCCTATAAAGTAAAGATTAATTTGGAGATAATTGATATACCTATGCAGACACCTGCACTTTTTACATTATATCACTATCTGATCGTCAAAAAATGAAGACATGTAAATTACAAGGATGATTGACATGACGACACCTCCTTAGGCTCCATGGGTAACCTGTTTTTATCTTTAAAAAAAAAAACAGGGGTGTTGGAAATGTTTTTCCTTGTAGTGAGTGTTGGGTTTAAACAAAGGATGGATTAAGGAGTGCAACTAAATGCATTCTTACTTTCTGTTTGTTTTTAGCTGCCTTCAATCAACTTTTGCATGACCTCCTGAAAGGGAAATGTCATCTGATGTCATATTAACTCCTTGAGTCATTCCTCGTTGAGTTTCTGCTGATATTATTGACATGACAAAATGGATTTTATTACATAATAGACATATATGAAACACTTCAGTAAAATACTCTCAGTTTGAAATCACCAGTAGCACATAGCTAAGGTAGATGGACTAGTTTAAGGCTGCTACTGGTTTTATCCAATGTGATCCCCTTTATAGTAAACATCTTTACAATACATGAAACAGTAGTACAAAATGTTTACATAAACACATTTATTAAGTATAATATTTGAAAATAAAATGTGTCACTGAATTTGTCATGAAGATGAATGGTGTGACTTAAATGTCTACACCTTATTAATTTCTTAATAAATGTTGTTGACCTTCTTTTTCTGTTGCTGAGCTACAAATCTACTGAGAACTGTAAAATGATGATATTCTGGCTGCTTGCAATCACCAGTACAGACAGAATATATGTTTACTGTATACTGATTATGGCTGAAAGGGGATCTCCACCTCTTTTTCCAGCTCGCCAGAGAGCATGGATTATTGAACAGTAAGGATGTGTTTTGGGGTGGGGGTTTGCCTTTATGAACCCCTGAAGCCCCAGTGACCTCTGCTACGAGTAAAAGGATGAGATGACTGATGGATGATGCCCTATCCATCAGTCATCTCATCCTGCAGATAATCAGGAAGGTATACAAGGTACATCATCACTAGTAATCCTAGGAGAGACCATTAAAATGGTGGCCTGGAGAAGAAGGGCTTCAAAGATATAACATGACTGTCTTTATTTTAGAACTAGAAGGTGGCCCGATTCTACGCATCGGGTATTCTAGAATTTACGTATTGTGTAGTTCATGTATGATTTTTGTTATATATATATATATATATATAGAGATGTTGTTGTGTGTAGTTACCAAGTGTTTGTGTAGGCGCTGTACATGTTCTGGGTGTTGTCTGGGTGTGGCGGGGGGTGAGAGCGGTGTTGTATGTGTGTTGCGTGTGTTGCGTTGTTTGTGGAGCGCTGTGTGTCTGTAGCGTTGTGTGTGTGTGTTGCGCGGTTTGTGTGTGTGGTGTGTTTTGGGGGGAGGTATGTTTTGTGCAATGTGTGTGTTGTGCGGTATGTGCGTATATTTGTGTGTGCCGCGGTCTTTGTGTGTTGGGTGTTGTGTGTGTGCAGCGTTGTCTGTGTGTGTGGGTGTCTGTGTAGGGCAGTTGTTTGTGGTTCCCAGTGTGTGTGTGTGTGTGTGTGTGTGTGGTGTGTTGTGCAGTGCGCGCGCGTGTGTGTGTGTGTGTGTGTGTGTGTGTGTGCATCAGCCTCTCTTCTCTCAGCCTACCTCTCCCAGCCTCCCTCCTCCCAGCCTCCCTCAGCATCAGCCTCCCTCTCCCAGCCTCCCCAAGCATCAGCCTCCACCAGCATCAGCCTCTCTCCTTCCAGCCTCCCCCAGCATCAGCCTCCGCAAGCATCAGCCTCTCTCCTTCCAGCCTCCTCCAGCATCAGCCTCCCTCTCCCAGCCTTCCCCAGGATCAGCCTCTCTCCTCCCAGCCTCCGTCCTCCCAGCCTTCCCCAGCATCAGCTTTCCCCTCCCAGCCTCCCTCAGCATCAGCCTTCCCCAGCATCAGCCTCTCTCCTCCCAGCCTCAGCCTCTCTCCTTCCAGCCTCCCCCAGCATCAGCCTCTCTCCTTCCAGCTTCCCTCAGCATCAGCCTCCCCTTCCCAGCCTTCCCCAGGATCAGCCTCTCTCCTCCCAGCCTCCTTGCTCCCAGCCTCCCCCTCCCAGCCTCCCTCAGCATCAGCCTTCCGCTCCCAGTCTCCCCCAGCATCAGCCTCCCCATGCATCAGCCTCCACCAGCATCAGCCTCTCTCCTTCCAGCCTCCCCCAGCATCAGCCTCCCGTTCCCAGCCTTCCCCAGGATCAGCCTCTCTCCTCCCAGCCTCCTTCCTCCCAGCCTCCCCCTCCCAGCCTCCCTCAGCATCAGCCTTCCGCTCCCAGTCTCCCCCAGCATCAGCCTCCCCAAGCATCAGCCTCCACCAGCATCAGCCTCTCTCCTTCCAGCCTCCCCCAGCATCAGCCTCTCTCCTTCCAGCCTCCCTCAGCATCAGCCTCCCGTTCCCAGCCTTCCCCAGGATCAGCCTCTCTCCTCCCAGCCTCCTTCCTCCCAGCCTCCCTCAGCATTAGCCTTCCCCTCCCAGTCTCCCCCAGCATCAGCCTCCCCAAGCATCAGCCTCCACCAGCATTAGCCTCCACCAGCATTAGCCTCTCTCCTTCCAGCCTCCCCCAGCATCAGCCTCCCCAAGCATCAGCCTCCACCAGCATCAGCCTCCCTCGTCCCAGCCTCCCCCTCCCAGCCTCCCCCAGCATCAGCCTCTCTCCTCCCAGCCTTCCCCATGATCAGCCTCTCTGCTCCCAGCCTCCTCCAGCACGCCGTGCTCCTCTGCCGACACTCACACACCCGATCGCATCCACTCACACACACCCGATCGCATCCACTCACACACACCCGATCGCATCCACTCACACACACCCGATCGCATCCACTCACACACACCCGATCGCATCCACTCACACACACCCGATCGCATACACTCACACACACAGACACTGACGATATCGCACATACGCGCTTATACTCACAACATCCGGAGGTATCACATGCTTCTGGCCATGTGATCCTCCCGCAGGTCCTGGAAGCTAACAGCACAGTACCGCCGCCGAGAAGCAAGCGATATCCCAGGATGTTGTGAGTATGTGGATGCGATGTGATGTGTGTGTGAGAGTGAGTGTGATCTGATTTGTGTGTGTGTGTGTATGTGTGTGCTGTTATGTGTGTGTGTATGTGTGTGCTGTTATGTGTCTGTATTTTCCGCCGTTGCAGGACCTTGATGTGTGGATGCGATGTGATGTGTGTGTGAGGTGTGTGTGAGAGTGAGTGTGAGCCGGTGTACACTGGTAACTATGATACACATCGGGTAACTAAGGGACCTTAGTTACCCGATGTGTATAATGGTTACCAGCTTTCACGGCCTCCGTCAAGATCCCAGCATAGCAAGGTTATGTCTGGCGCTGCCGGGATCCTGACGCATCCGGTGTAGAAGCAAGCGATATCCCAGCATGTTGTGATGTGTGAGGTGTGTGTGAGAGTGAGTGTGAGAGTGAGTGTGATCTGATGTGTGTGTGTGTACTCACCTGGGAGTCGCGGCTCCGTGTCAGTTGGGCCAGAGCGAGCGTGCATTGCGTGAGGGGGGCGGGGCCTGCAGAGAGCCGGGGCGAGAGGCCAATCTGTGTGGGGGGCGGGGCCATGGCGAGCCCAGCGGCCAATCAGCTTTGTGTCACCGTAAGGACACAATTTCGGAGCATGACAGACAGACAGACAGACAGACAGACAGACAGAATAAGGCAATTATATATATAGATAATTCTTTCCCACCAATTTTGACAGTTTTGAAAAAGGGTGGGAAACCACTTAAAATGCACAATCCATTAGCTTCCCTTTAGTGGTAACTGAAGGTAGTGAGAGCTTTATCTTATAGCGTTATGTCTAACTTTGAGATTTGAAACTTAGTATTAGACAACAAAGCTTTGACAGCTTTAGCGAGTAACCATCGTGTTAAACACAGCCAAGCTCCCCATAGAAAAGGCAGGGACAGATTGTTACTGTGTCTGCTTTGTCACTGAATACAATGCGCTAAAATTGAACTGTGTTTATAATATATAGGTAGTGCTTACAGCCATTACGCTGCATTTCCACTGTAACTAGGGCTAACATAACAGCCTAAGGCCGGCGTCACACGCTACGATATATCGGGCGATATGTCGTTGGGGTAACGGATTCCGTGACGCACACCCAGCATCGTTAGACATATCGTAGCGTGTGACAGCTACGAACGACTGTGAATGAGCAAAAATACTCACCTTATCGTTGCTCGTTGACACGTCGTTCATTTTCAAAATGTCAGTCCTCCTTCTGTGATCTGGTTGTTCATCATTCCTGAGGCAGCACACATCACTCCGTGTCACACCCCGGGAACGACGAACACAGCTTACCTGCGTCCCACCGGCAATGCGGAAGAAAGGAGGTCGGCGGGATGTTACGTCCCGCGCCTCTCCGCCCCTCCGCTTCTATTGGCCGGCCACTGTGGTACGTCGCTGTGACGCCGAACGTCCCTCCCCCTTCAGGAAGAGGATGTTCGCCGCTCACAGCGATGTTGTCTGGGAGGTAAGTGCGTGTGACAGGGGGTTAACTACTTTGTGCGCCACGGGCAACGATTTGCCCATGACGCACAAATGACGGGGGCAGGTACGATCGCTCGTGCGATCGCACAATAGATCGTTCCGTGTGACGCCGGCATAAGTTACAGGGGAAATCAGATTAACCTAAAAGTATTTAAATGTTGACATGCCAACCCAAAGGTCTTTTGTGTGTGTAAAATAAATAAAAAATAAATTAAAAATATTAAAACAAACGCTGCCCAACCAAATTGTTGTTACTACCCCTGTCAACCCCCCCCAATAACGAGTCCAATATATTAAATTACAAAAATGGGAAAAAATTTTAAAATGTGTTTTATGGTCCCTCATTGACATTAGAAAACTTCATTTTCCCACCGATATGGCAAATAAAAAAGAAAGCATGAAAATAACATCTTGTTAAACTGCATGTATGAGAAAAAACCTGAAAATATGGCTGGTCATGAATGGGGTAAAATGGTTCCGGTGCTGCATAGTATTCTCTCTAGACGTTCATATACAAGATGTTACTTTTGATAATTTGCTAGTTGTGATGAAATATTAGTATTCTACTATTCAAAAAACAATTTTGTCTACAGCTATGAAAATCTTGTACATCTGTAAGTGTATTAAACACAGGCGTTTGTTATAAATCTCATTGAACATTAGAAAGCAAAAACAGAGGAGTTACAGAGAACTGCTGTCACTGACTCAGTCTGACTCCCAAGCCCACATTTAATATCTTTAAGAAACATAACTCTTAGGCTTTCGATTTAGAGGCACTTGAAGGCGTACAAGCTCAACAGCAGTGCTGTCAACATATCATTTTTCAGTTTTTTGGAAATAGCAAGACAGTAATTTTTCAATTTAAAAAATATGGGCTACAAACCATTCTGTATAATATAAAGTGATAGAAGTGACCAATGGAGAACATTATTCCTCCACAAGTACACATTTGCGGAGTATGTGGTGTTTAACCTACAATTTTAGAAAAACAGTAATAACATGGCTATACCTTCAACTTTCTATCAAATTATACAGCAGGAAACTATTACATTGACAATAACAAGCGCTAACAGTATTCAGAATTCAGCAATGTTGGCACAGATTTATGAGGTCTCACTTGCAAAATGGATATATTGTTTACTGCCTAATATAAGTCATGACAGTATGTTGTATTGCAAAGATTTTAATTGGTTGTCACAATTTCTTCAGGAGCACATCGCTCCCTTTGACACCTCGATTCCTGCCTGCAAGGCACAGTGGACTCCCGAAGATGAGAGTTCGGACCAGCGGCATGGCTGTGTCACTGCCTCAAACTTTGCAGAGGCAAAGTGGAGTAGGAGCGGAGGGCACCAATTCCCTGCCTTTGAGCACTGACTCAAACTATGGAGCAGAAGTACTTAGGGGCGTAGAAGCAGACTGGATTCAGAGCAGCCACCTCTTATAGACTGCAACAAGTAGTAAACTATAAGATTAAAATAACATATTTGAGATCAGAGATTATTCGCAATAAGCAGTAAATTGCAAAATTTACCTCAAGTACGATAAGCTACGGAGAGGAGAGGTGAAAGCAAGTCGGGACAAGAGTAGTGACTGCCGGGACATTGGGACTGAACCCTCAGATCGGGACAGTCCTGCTGAATGCAGGATGGTTGGGTGCTATGGGACTGGTGCCTGTGAGCATGTGCAGTAGAGTAGATGGGCTCCACCAATACAACTGGAGAGACTATAGTGCTAAGATAAAAGAGGCTGCTGAAATGTTCGTGTGCCCTGTCTTTCTGAATAACAATATAAGCATCTCCAGGTCACTGCAAAGTAGCTTCCTACTGCAGATGCTCACAGCATCTGACCTAACATTGTGGGACAGGTTCTGTCACTGTAACAAGGTGACGGCCATTTTAATTCTATAGTGATTAAGTCACTACACAAAACAATTGTGCTTTGCTAATTAAATGTATCCAGGAATTTATTTACACTGACATTTCCTTCAGTTATTTATTTTTTTCTATTCCCGGAGAAACCCTCTAAATACAAAAGCAATTTGTTTTTTATTTTTTCATTGTCACATTTTATTTATTTAGCTGTTTGATGTATGAGGGTTGTTTTTATTTCACGATGAGTTGTGTTTGTCAGTGGAAGGATCTTTATGGTACAGATAACTTATTACCAAATTTTATTAACCCTTTTTAAGGTGAAACATAAAAAAACAGCAGTACTGTTTTTGCAGTTCATAAATTTGTGAGAGCTATAGGTTTTTCAATTTCTTGTGTCAAGTCACTCATGACCAATCGACAACGCCAGAAGCGTCTTACCTGGGCCAAGGAGAAATAGAACTGGACTGTTGCTCAGTGGTCCAAGGTGTTTTTTCAGATGAGAGTAAATTTTGCATTTCATTGGAAATCAAGGTCCCACGGCTCCATCCACATAGCTGCAACCCGCAAGTAGCGTCACGTGATAAACTTTCATTTAATTCCCCTGTAAATATACCCCTTTTAAGAAGCACCCAGGGAACGGAACCGGGCAACAGCCACCAAGTGACATTCTACCAGTTGCACACCGCCCGGGATCGAGTACCCCATAACCCTGGGTGACACACATTCATCTTAAGGCAATATTTCTTTCTTCCCAGTATAGCGCCCGTGAGCCACTCAGGGCACTACTAGGAACTGCATCCTCACGGGGATCCAGGGCCTACCCCAGGGACCTGGAACACCAGTGCCATAAACACCCACACACACCAAAATCCCTGTTTCCAGTCCACACCAGGGGCAATTGGCTAGCCGGACACAAGGGGATGGCCACCTAGAGGGCGGAGCCAGACCAGAGAGACTAGACAACCTGGTGGGAGGGGACAGCAGTTAGTGAAGTAGTAGTGAGTGAAGAGTAAAGAGGTGCCTGAGAGCTGGGTCATGTAACGGTGACCCGGGGCACAGGACAGTGGTCGCCAGGGCAGGTACACCCTAGTACTGCTGGGACCAGACCACCAACGGGCACAGGACTCTAGGTCAGGCGTCAGTTTCATACAGCCTGGAAAATACCTGCACAGTGAGGAGACCTTCATGGACCTCACTGACCCACAGATTCGGGGCACCAGCTGTAAAGCAAGGATCAGGGTTCGGGATACAGACCAGCCCTACAGGGTCTACACTGCCCGCCATACGGACAAGGAGACTGCCACAAAAAGGGACAGTCGGGCCCCAAACGCTCCATGCTACGGGGAACCAACCACACTGAGGGTACCGGGGACAGAGCAACCAAGTCATCAACTGGCACTGGAACTACAGGGACCTGAATCAGCTGTCCAAGGGCAAGAGTGAGTAGAGACTGTTAACTACAACCCACGGTGTGGCCTCCCTTATTAGCCCATCATACATCTCCAAGGCTCAGCCCTACCTGCGGAGGGCCTACCACTACAGCTGCCATTACCACCAGCCCTAAAGAAAATCAACTCAGCAGCAGTGGTTTCACCATTTTAACCGCAACCCATAGGTGACGTCACACAAATGACTTTAATCTCCCCTGTAAATACTCCCCATTAAAAAAAAAGCACCCAGGGCAAGGGACCGGGCAACGGCCACCAAAGTGACATTCCCCAACTAAACACTGCTCGGGACTGAGTACCCCTTTCCCTGGGCAACACACCACCATGCCCTGGAAATTTCTTAATGAACCTGCAGCTCCAATGCCCGGTTTCCAATAACCTCAGGTATATTCCTGTGGGAATATGCCTCTCTGGAATGCTGTATACAAGACTGATGGTGGCCGCAGCTCATAAGGGAAAAACCTGGTGACAGGTTCCTGTTAAGATCTTTGTTCTGTATGTGTTTGTGCCATGTGATTTCTATAATCATTTACAGTGGAACCTCGATTTACGAGTAACTTTGGTGTGCGAGTATTTCGCTATATGAGCAAAAGCTTGCTGTAAATTTGTAAGTTTACAAGCAAGCTTTGCTGTACGAGCAAATACTCACACACTTCCGGTTCCGTGCTTTAACCGTGTTCTGACCCGCTCTTGCAGTCCTCACAAACACACACAAAGACGCACAAACACGCACAAACACACACTCACATACACATATTATGCTCACCTTACCTTCCGTTCCATCGCCAGCCTCATCATTCTTGTAGTTCGCCGTTACAGGATGTGCATTGGGTAACCATGATGGAGGAACTTCCACTGTCAGCCGCTACTCAAAGGCAGCGCGCTGGCCAATCAGAGGCAGGTGGCTCCTGCTTTTGATGTCAGCGTTCTGGCAGCGGAAGCTCCGCATCGGTCGCGATGGTTACCTGATACACATATGGGAAATTTTGCTTTGCTAGACGAGTAACTTGGTTTACAAGCATACTCCCAGAACGGATTGTTCTTGTAAACCAAGGTTCCACTGTACTCTGGCTCCATGTTTTCCAGTTCCTCCCTCCTTTTATTCCATTGCAATTACGTATATATAGATTTATTTTCTGGACATGTATCTCTCTGTATATATCATGTAACTTATTTTATTACATTTCTAGAGTCATTTGAGGGCTTTTTTCCCCCTAACAATATGTAATATTTATTGATACTATATTGGTATGTGTACAACTTTTTTGTCACTTTTTAATTATTTTGTAAGGCGGGATAAATAACAAAACAAGAATTCTGGTGTTGTTTTTACTGTTTTTTTGCAGCGTTTACCGTGTGGGATAAATAAGGACATAGTGTTATAGTACATGTTGTTACGGACACGGTGATACTAAATACATTTTTAAGCTATGTTTAATGTTTTTCCCATATTAAAGCTTTTTTTATTGCAAACATGGATTTTGGAGAGTGTTTACTAACTTTTCTTTATAAATACTTAAAAGTATTTTTTTTTACAGTATTTATTTTTATATCAAGGGGTTCATGCCGTTTTATGATCGCATTAGTAATATACAACAGTATTTTAGCAGCACTCTATTCTTGCCTCATGGTTTCAGGGCCGCCTCCAGTGGGAGCTGAATTGCCGTGGATCCCAAACCTTAGTCCTTACATTCCCAACAGGTCATGTTTTCAAGCCTTCTTTAGTATTGCACAAGTGATGCCTTCATAATGATTTCATCACCAGTTCAATGTTAAGGAAATCATTAAAACGTCATTTGTTGAGGGCCGTGAGGACTGAAGTTCGAAAACCACAGCTATAGTGTACAGAAAACTCAGAGGCCTTACTAAGGCCTCCAGCTTCCATAGAAATCCACTGGCCCTTGTGATTGCACTACTGATTGGATGACGGGGGAAATGTTTTCCCTCTGTCAAACTCTTCATGTGCCTCTGTCACGATCAAGAAAAAACATGTACGTCATGTGTCGTGAAGAGGTTAATGTCGCCAGTATATTTCCTATACCTTATAATAATGATGCTGCTCCATGGAAAGTATACATGCTACAGAAAAACTATATACATTTTCGAAATCAGAACAAAAAGATTATTCAGAAAAGTACAAAGTCACCTGCAACGATTACAAAAAATATTTTTTTGTAGACCTGTGTTATTCTTTCCATTACTCGTTGGTATAGGTATCCATAAATGACTTCATTAAAATATTAGTAAAGGCCAAAGATTATAACAATAAGTCTAATGTTTCGTCAGGTGCTCCTTTGCTCACCGTTCAATCCGTGTGCTCAATATTCATCCAAATCACCTTACTGTACAGATATGTTATGGCCTTGCTCCATATTTGTCTGCCTCCAAACTTTGGTGAGAGCGCTTAGCGCAGAGCGCAGGATAAATGTTAGCCAAGCTATACTGCGATCTCTGGGAAGCAGCATAAATAAATCAACAACAGGTCAAGAATTGGTTTTATTTAGGTTTTTATTCTGTTCCTCATGCAGTATAGACAACTTTATGCTTTGGGTCAGTGTGATTACAGCGACACCAGATTTATCATTTTTTTATGTTTGGCCGCTATCACACACTAAGAAACTCGCTTTTTTTCCCCAAAAAAAGATTTTGCATGGTCATAGTTTTAGAGCTGTAATTTTTCTTTATTTCTGCTGAAAGAGCCATGTGAGAGCTTGTTTTTTGCTCGATGATTTGACATTTTTATTAGTACTATTTTTGGGCATGTTTTTTGATTGCTTTATATTTAGATTTTTAGTAGGTAGAATGAACATAAAACAGCAATTCAGGAATTGTGTTTTGGGCTTTGTGTTATGCCGTCTAGCATGTGGTAAATATGATAAGACTGCTGTATCAGGTCAGTACAGCGATACCCTATTTAGGCTATGTGCACACGCTGAGTGTTTGGTTACAGAATTTCTGCACCAAATCTGTTTTCTCTTGGCAGAAAAAATGCACATTTTTTCAGGGTGTTTTTAATGAATTTTGATAAAAATGCATCAAAAACGCAAAAAAAAACCCCTCACTGTATGCACACAGCTTTATATAGTTTTTATGTTTTGCTGGATTTACACAATAAAAACTTTTTTAGAAAAAAAAATAATTGTTTTTGCATCACTATATTCTGAGAGCTATAGCTTTATCTTTCTGCTGATGGAGCTATTTGGCAGATTGTTTTTTGAGGGACAAGATGATGGTTTCAGCAATGTAATTTTTATTTACATTGGACTTTTTTATCACATTTTTTCCACTTTTTCTTTAAAGGTTTTATGAAATAGCATAGTTTTTTACTCCGTTTTTTATTTATTGTATTTACGGTGTTCACTGAAGGGGTTAAATAGCGCAACATTTTTATAGGTTGGGTTTTTCCAAACATAGCGATACCAAATATGTGTTATATTTTTTGTTTTACATAACTATACTCATTAATTGGTATATTGTTTTGGGTTTTTTCATCTTTGTTCTTTATTCTGTTGATTTTTTATTTTATAAAAAATATTTTTACATTTTTTTTTTAACTTTTTTACTTAGGCCTTTTACAGTACTTTTAATTATCTTTCATTACTATGTTTGCTGATAATGCATTGCAATGTAACAGCATTACAATACATTATACCTGTCAGTCCTGCATTGCCAGAGGCCTCTTAGACCATGGTGGCATGATCTAGTAGGCTTGCTGTCGCTGGCTGACTTGGAGGCCGTGGTGACAACCTGGGGTTGCTATGGCAACGATTAGAACCTTGTGATGACATCGCGGGGGTGCAGATTGGACTGGAGATTCAGCTTCCTCCCTCTCCCAGCTTCCTAAATATTGTGATCAATATTGATTGCGGCATTTAGGGGGTTAAACAGCCCAGGGCAGTCAGGCATGCCTCCTGGCTGTGAGAGTCAGGGCTCAGCTGTAACATAAGCAGTGCTTCTGGTAGCAATCACGTGGGCACAGATCCTATGTTCCGCACGACCTATATGTCATCAGTCAGGAACCCCTATCTGACCATGATGGATAGGTACATCAAACGTTGTGAAGGTGTTAAAGTGGATTTCCACTTTTAAGGTCTTCCTTTGTATTTTAGCCTTCAAACATATCAAACATCCCATTTTAAATTTACTGTAATTGACATGGAGGACCCCCCTCCCCTCACCCAGAAGTGTGGCTAGGGGTTTAGCTCCATTGGGTGAAACACCCGAGTGAGCCCCTAACCAGGTAACCATGATAACTATGGTGGCACAGCATAATCACACAGATAGAAGAATTTCACCAAATGACTGGGTTGTTACTAAAAATCACTAAACAAAGATTAACACTAACTCGTTAACCATATACGATAACCATATAGTGGTATATACCGGTCCTGCAGAACATTTAAGAGATTACAGTGCAGTTAAAGATGATGACTTACAGCTGACATTCACTTTTCTTGTCTTTCCATCAGGCCCAAAATGACATAATAACTTATTCCAGTTACTCACAGATGCATCTACAGAGATTACAACAAAGACACATTTGACTTCTCATATTTCCAGCATCGTCCTCATCTATTCCCAACCTGCACAAACTACTCATTCTTCTGATACCCTAATAATACTGAGCCGCTGCTGCTGTATGTTTCCCTATTACTGATCCTCTTACTACCCTACATAATGCCCATTACTGTGCCTCTTACAAAGTAAAATGCCTGCTTTGTGCTCTCTAGATGGTAAAATTATCCTCTAGAAAATAGTAATGCAGTGGGCAAGTGCTCTAGAAAACAGTGACCACATTTAGCTCCCTAGAAAAGTAATAATGCCCCCAGTGTGCCCATTTCACAATCACAATACACAGAGTGCCCCTATAACAATTATGCTTCTCAAGTGCCCACTAAACATTTAATGTCTCATGAGTCCCCCCATATATACTTCCCCTCTACACATGATGCCCCCCACAGCTCCCACATACACAACATGATAGACACATAGCTCCCTATACACAGCATGATGAGTCCCACACTAGCCCCTTGCACAGTATAACGAGCCTACTATATGGACGGCCCTAGTATTTTCCAAACACTGTAATATGGCCCCTGGTATTTCTCCCATACTGTAATATGGCCCTCTGTATTCCCCCCACTGTATGGATGTACCCAAATAGTTCCCTAACACTGTAATAGGGCCCATTTAATTTCCCTTACACTGTATAATGGCACTCACTATTCTCCCCAATGTATCTTGGCCCCCAGTATTCCACCCACACGGTAATATGGCCTCTTTATTTCCCCTACACTGTATGATGGCACTCACTATTCCCTCCATATATACTTCCCCTCTACACAGCATGATGCCCCCTACAGCTCCCACAGATACAACTTGAAAGATACAAAGCTCCCCATACACAGCATAATGGCCCTCAGTAGCCCCTCACTGACAGATGGTCCCAATATTTCCCTAACACTGTAATATGGCTCCCACACTGTAATATGGCACTTACTATTCTCCCCACTGTATGCTGACCCCCAATATTACCCCCACGCTGTATTATGTCAATTGCTATTTCCCTCACACAGTGATATGGCCCCCTTTATTTCCCTTAGACTGTATGCTGGCCCCAGTATTCCCTCTCACTGTAATATGGCCCTCGGTATTCCTCCACACTGTAATATGGCCCCCAGTGTTCCCCAACACTGTAAAATTATCCCCAATATTCCGCCCACACTTTAATATGATCCCCAATCTTACCCTTATACTGTATGATGGCCCCAGTATTCCCCCCACACTGTAATATGCTCCCTGTATTCCCCAAACAGTGTAAAATGATCACCACACTGTAATATAATCCCCAATATTACCCCACACTGTAATATGCGCCCAGTATTCCCCCAGACTGTAATATGATCCTCAATATTTCCTTACACTGTTTCATGGCCCCCAGTATTCCCTCACACTGTAAAATGGCCCCCAGTATTCCCAACACTGTATTATGGCCCCTAGTATTTCCCCCACACTATAATATGGCCCCCAGTATTTCCCCCACACTGTAACATGGCCTCAAGTATTTTGCCCACACTGTATGATGGCACCCACTATTTCCTCCACACAGTAATATGGCCCCCAGAATTCCCTCCACACTGTATGATGGTCCCCATATTCCGCCCACAATGTAATATGCCAACCAGTATTCCCCCCATACTTTAATATGGACCCTAGTCTTCTCCTTCACTTTAATATGGCCCTCAGTATTCCCCCACACAGTAAAATTTCCCCCTTAGTTCCCCCACACTGTACTACAACCCCCAGTATTTCCCCCACACTGTAATATGGTCCTCATTATTCCTCTCACACTGTATGATGGCCCCCGTATTCACCTGACACTGTGATATGGCCCCAGTATTTCCCCCAAAAACAAACAAACATCTTAAGCTTGAGTACCCATGGATAGAGAAGTCCGCCAGTGAACAGGTTCATCGCGATAATGCCATCGTGGCGGGGCATGCAAAGTCCCAGCTTGATGACATCATCACATCGCTCCATCCATCAGAATCACAATTAAGTGGTGTCCCAATACCTGTGTCTATATGTGGCGCCCCTGAGGTTTCAGTCGCCACAGAGTACTGCACCTCGTGTAAGGTGAGGTACTCATCCCGGGTATTGAGGAGGTCAGTGCTGGTTTCACATCCAAACATTCCAAAAATACACAACAAGTTGCCCTTCCCACTGGGGACTGGACTAGGGTCGGGTCTTAAGGCTTTCCACCAAACACTGGGGCACCAACCCACTAGTGACAGGAACTCGGGAAGGGAGGGGCGGCCACTGGGGGAGAGGGGGGAGGTCACTTACACAGGAAAGTCATTCCCTGACACAGGTTGGGGAAGGAAGCAAGAGAGCTTACCGGTGGAATCTGTGGGACACAGGAGCAAATACGGTCGCCAAGGGGAGAGCTTAGTTTCTCCCTCCTGACCAGCGCAGTTCAGGGTGCGGATCCCTAGGTTGGCGTATACTTCAAGTTACGCCACCAGAATTTGCCGGACAGGGGAATTTCATGTCCCTCTGGCCACCACCAGATCACGGAGCACAGTAGCAACAGAGAGCCCGGAGTCATGATCATCGGTCAGGCCCCAAACGGACTCGTGCTGTCTGCAGACGGGACAGGAACTTTAACACCGAACAGGTGTCCCCAAGCATTTCAGGTCACGGGGATCCACATAGAAAGTGCAAGAAGGAAGGGCCCACAATCCACAACACCGGCGGTGACCTCCGAATTATCCGGGATCGGCACTCCTAGGGCAGCAACTGGACAGTGAGTAAAAACCTTGAACCGCAACTACTGAGTCAGCCCTTCATTGCCGGCTCCCCGCGCTCTGACGCCAACGGTCGCCACCACCCCTATCATGCTCCCTGGGGCCTAGCTCTACCTGTGGGGAGCTGAACTATGACGGCTGCGACACCATCCGCCCCAGAGGACAGCACCCGCAGCGGCGGCTAATCCTTGGCCACACACCACAGGTGGCGTCACGAGCAACTACTACTTTCAATACCATCATCATCCCACCATCCTTCTCCACTTCCCCTTTTATGGACACCTCAGGGTCCCGAAACCGGGCAGGGACACCCTTGACATCCCCTGACCCTTACCACCCCGGTGACGAGTATCCCCCGGACCCCGTGTGGTGCTCCATATACAGTGTACATCAGACGTTGGATAATCTCCAAAAATAAACTACTTTTGTATTTTAAATATGAGCCTGTACATGTAATATGTAGGAAAGAACATGCTGTTATTTACAGTTTTTGAAAACACTTTGGATTTTTTTTTGTTATTGAAACGTCTTAATTCCTGGCATCACACCTACACTACCCCCACGTCTATGTGGCTTCCGCTTCTGTTTCTTAGTACCCCAAACAACATTACTTGTGATGAAATAATGATATTGCACTGGTAATAAAGCATTTGTCATATACTCTTTGTCTTGTGTAAAAAACATGCAGTCAGTTTATTATGTAACCACCTTTGATTAATTCCACCCATGTTAAATATTCTGGAAATCTTTGAGAACAGAATTAACAAAGCTCTTGATAAAACGATAATTGCAGCTTTTTAATTTCTGGAAACACTATAGATGAATCTGTGATAGAAATGAGCAATAATGAAACAGTTTATTTGTAATCAGAGTCCAATTATTTTATTATTGCTTTTATTTAATGACGTACATTGGTTACTAGTAGTAGCATAATTTCATGTATATTTAACCCCTTCACCCCCGGCCACTAAAACACCCTAATGACCGGGCCATTTTTTGCAATTCTGACCAGTGTCACTTTGACAGGTTATAACTCTGGAACGCTTCAACGGATCCTGGCGATTCTGACATTGTTTTTTCGTGACATATTGTACTTCATGTCAGTGGTAAATTTAGGCCGATATTTTTTGCGTTTATTTGTGAAAATTTAGGAAATTTGGCGAAAATTTTGAAAATTTCGCAAATTTCAAACTTTGAAAATTTATGCCCATAAATCTGAGAGATATGTCACACAAAATAGTTACTAAATGACATTTCCCACTTGTCTACTTTACATCAGCGCAATTTTCGAAACAAATTTTTTTTCCGTTAGGAAGTTAGAAGGGGTCAAAGGTCATCAGCAAATTCTCATTTTTCCAACAAAATTTACAAAATAATTTTTTTAGGGACCACATCACATTTGAAGTGACTTTGAGAGGCCGAGGTGACAGAAAATACCCAAAAGTGACCCCATTCTAAAAACTACACCCCTCACACTGCTCAAAACCACATCCAATAAGATTATTAACCCTTTAGGTGCTTCACAGGAACCAAAGCAATGTGGAAGGAAAAAATGAAAATTTTACTTTTTAACACAAAAATGTTACTTTAGCCATAAAATTTTCATTTTTACAAGGGAGAAAAGAGAAAGTACACAATACAATTTATTGTGCATGTTCTCCTGAGTACGCTGATACCCCATATGTGGTAAAAATCAATTGTTTGGGCGCACGGCAGAGCTCGGAAGGGAAGGAGCGCCATTTGAATTTTTGAACGCAAAATTAGCTGCACTCATTAGCGGACGCCATGTCGGGTTTGAAGACCCCCTGAGGTGCCTAAACAATGGAGCTCCCCCATAAGTGACCCCATTTTGGAAACTAGAGGCCTCAAATAATTTTTCTAGATGTTTGGTGAGCACTTTGAACCCCTGGGGGCTTCACAAAAGTTTATAGCGTTGAGCCGTGAAAAGAAAAAAAAAATTTTTTACCACAAAACAGTTGCTTCAACTAGGTAGCTTTTTTTTTCACAAGGGTAACAGGAAAAAATGCACCATAAAATGTATTGTGCATTTTCTCCTGAGTACGCAGATACCTCATATGTGGTGGAAATCAAATGTTTGGACACACAGCAGTGCTCGGAAGGCAAGGAGCGCCATTTGAATTTTTGAGTGCAAAATTAGCTGCACCTGTTAGCGGACGCCATGTCGGGTTTGAAGACCCCCTGAGGTGCCTAAACAATGGAGCTCCCCCACAAGTGACCCCATTTTGGAAACTAGAGCCCTCAAATAATTTTTCTAGATGTTTGGTGAGCACTTTGAACCCCTGGGGGCTTCACAAAAGTTTATAGCGTTGAGCCGTGAAAAGAAAAAAAATTTTTTTTACCACAAAACGGTTGCTTCAACTAGGTAGCTTTTTTTTTCACAAGGGTAACAGGAAAAAATGCACCATAAAATGTATTGTGCATTTTCTCCTGAGTACGCAGATACCTCATATGTGGTGGAAATCAAATGTTTGGACACACAGCAGTGCTCGGAAGGCAAGGAGCGCCATTTGAATTTTTGAGTGCAAAATTAGCTGCACCTGTTAGCGGACGCCATGTCGGGTTTGAAGACCCCCTGAGGTGCCTAAACAATGGAGCTCCCCCACAAGTGACCCCATTTTGGAAACTAGAGGCCTCAAATAATTTTTCTAGATGTTTGGTGAGCACTTTGAACCCCTGGGGGCTTCACAAAAGTTTATAGCGTTGAGCCGTGAAAAGAAAAAAATTTTTTTTTACCACAAAACGGTTGCTTCAACTAGGTAGCTTTTTTTTCACAAGGGTAACAGGAAAAAATGCACCATAAAATGTATTGTGCATTTTCTCCTGAGTACGCAGATACCTCATATGTGGTGGAAAGTAATTGTTTGGGCGCATGGCGGGGCTCAGAAGAGAAGGAGCGCCATTTGACAGCAAAATTGGTTGGAATCATTAGCGGACACCATGTCACGTTTGGAGACCCCCTATGGTGCCTAAACAGTGGAGCTCCCCCACAAGTGACACCATTTTGGAAACTAGAGCCCTCAAATAATTTTTCTAGATGTTTGGTGAGCACTTTGAACACCTGGGGGCTTCACAGAAGTTTATAGCGTTGAGCCGTGAAAAGAAAAAAAAAATTTTTTACCACAAAACGGTTGCTTCAACTAGGTAGCTTTTTTTTTCACAAGGCTATCAGGAAAAAATGCACCATAAAATGTATTGTGCATTTTCTCCTGAGTACGCAGATACCTCATATGTGGTGGAAAGTAATTGTTTGGGCGCATGGCGGGGCTCAGAAGAGAAGGAGCGCCATTTGACAGCAAAATTGGTTGGAATCATTAGCGGACGCCATGTCACGTTTGGAGACCCCCTATGGTGCCTAAACAGTGGAGCTCCCCCACAAGTGACACCATTTTGGAAACTAGAGCCCTCAAATATTTTTTCTAGATGTTTGGTGAGCACTTTGAACACCTGGGGGCTTCACAGAAGTTTATAGCGTTGAGCCGTGAAAAGAATTTTTTTTTTTTTTACCACAAAATGTACCACAAAATGGTTGCTTCAACTAGGTAGCTTTTTTTTTCACAAGGGTAACAGGAAAAAATGCACCATAAAATGTATTGTGCATTTTCTCCTGAGTACGCAGATACCTCATATGTGGTGGAAAGTAATTGTTTGAGCGCATGGCGGGGCTCAGAAGAGAAGGAGCGCCATTTGACTTTTCAAACGCAGTGCACTGATCGGCCGCTGCAGGACGCACGGTCGGATGCGATAAAAAAAAGCGTCGGGGATACGTAAAAAAAAAAAGTCACGCCAAAAATTGACCATGGATGCAGATACGTTATGTGCATCCCTGATCAGAGCTTGGCGGGACGCACGGACGGATGCGATACAAAAAGCGTCGCAAATACGGAAAAAAGTCACGCCAAAAATTGAGCAGGGATGCCGATCCGTTATCTGCATCCCTAATCAGCGCTTGGCGGGACGCACGGACGGATGCGATACAAAAAGCGTCGGGGATACGGAAAAAAAAGTCACGCCAAAAATTGAGCAGGGATGCCGATCCGTTATCTGCATCCCTAATCAGCGCTCGGCGGGACGCACGGACGGATGCGATACAAAAAGCGTCGGGGATACGGAAAAAAAAGTCACGCCAAAAATTGAGCAGGGATGCCGATCCGTTATCTGCATCCCTGATCTGCGCTCGGCGGGACGCACGGACGGATGCGATACAAAAAGCGTCGGGGATACGGAAAAAAGTCACGCCAAAAATTGAGCAGGGATGCCGATCCGTTATCTGCATCCCTAATCAGCGCTCGGCGGGACGCACGGACGGATGCGATACAAAAAGCGTCGCGAATACGGAAAAAAGTCACGCCAAAAATTGAGCAGGGATGCCGATCCGTTATCTGCATCCCTGATCAGCGCTTGGCGGGACGCACGGACGGATGCGATACAAAAAGCGTCGGGGATACGGAAAAAAAAGTCACGCCAAAAATTGACCATGGATGCCGATCCGTTATCTGCATCCCTGATCAGCGCTTGGCGGGACGCACGGACGGATGCGATACAAAAAGCGTCGGGGATACGGAAAAAAAAGTCACGCCAAAAATTGAGCAGGGATGCCGATCCGTTATCTGCATCCCTGATCAGCGCTTGGCGGGACGCACGGACGGATGAGGTGTAAAAATGGACAGGGGATACGGAAAAAAAAAAAAAAGTTATACTCACAGTACCCAGAGGACTAGCAGGAGGATCACTGACCAGAAGAGCTGCAGAGGAACAGATGGCAGAGAGATGGACAGCTTTACAGGAGCAGCAGGCAGATCAGCAGAATGCCCAGGAAGGACCCAGCGATGGACGCAGATGTGATCAGGCCGGTGAAGACAGGTAAGAGGACGTCGGGGGAGAGCAGAGGGGGAGAGGGGGGGGTGAGAGCAGAGGGGGGGGTGAGAGCAGAGGGGGAGAGCAGAGGGGGAGGGGGGGAGAGCAGAGGGAGAGGGGGGGAGAGCAGAGGGGGAGACCGGAGAGGGAGCTGCAGAAGCAGAATAGAAATAATGGGGGAGGCAGTCAGATCGCAGGGGGAGCGGATCGGGATGTCGGGGGGGGGGGGGGTGGTTGGGGGGAGCAGATCGCGGGGGGGGGCACGGCAGGGGCTATCACGGCAGCGCGCAGGGGCACCACGGGAGCGCGCACGGGCTGCAAAGTGAGCACAGTACTCACTTTGCAGCAGCAGCGGTGGTAGCAGATCGGGATGCCGGGGGGGGGCAGATCGGGGCGTAGGGGGGCAGATCGGGGCGTAGGGGGGCAGATCGGGGGGGGGGCACGGGCAGGGGCCTTCACGGGAGCGCGCAGGGGCCTTCACGGGAGCGCGCAGGGGCCATCGCCGGAGCGCAATACTTACCTTTGGAGCTGGCGCGGTGACAGCAGAGGCGGCGTCTGCGGCGGCAGCAGCGGTGGCGTGGTACCAAAAGTACCAGCCACTCCACGCTGCAGCCATGTTGGGGGAGGGTCCCCAGAGCAGCACAGGCCTGGGGAGGGCGGCCACCGGCAGATCAGACCGCCCCACTGCACACTGATTGGAGCGATTGCGCGTCATAGCACGATCGCTCCAATCAGTGCTGCAGGGGCTGGGGGCGGCATGTTTGAGGTCCACCTATGATATGCTGCAGCAGCTGCGGCATCTCATAGCTGGATCTCACAGGATCGCACTAATTCGGGCATTATTTTTGCCGAAATTAGTGCGATCGATGTGGTTGGCGGTTCAGATTTGAACAGCCAATCACATCGATCGTCGATAGGGGGTGGCGATGCCACCCCCCCTGGGGTCAAGCAAAGGTCCCCTGCTGTAAGAAACAGCAGGGGACATCATTTGAAAGCCGTTGCTATGGCCACGGCAATCAAATGAAGTTTAGGCCGTAAAATTACGTCCCTGGTCGTTAAGTCACGTTAAAATAGGACGTAATTTTACGGCCCGCGGTCGTGAAGGGGTTAAGGCAACCCGATACCGTGAGTGCTATTCAGACACATGGACATCATAGAGAGCCTTCCATTCAGTTTTCCCTCGCATTAGCTGCATTAGCCAGAACTACTCACATAGAGTACAAGTGCATCTCAATAAATTAGAATATCTTCAAAAAGAGAATTTATTTCATTAATTCAATACAAAAAGGGAAAAGCATATATTATATAGTCATTACAAAGAGAGTGATATATTTCAAGTGTTTATTTCTGTTAATGTTGATGGTTATGGCTTACAGCTAATGAAAATGCTAAAATCATTATCTCAGAAAATTAGAATAATTAACACAAAACACCTGCAAAGGTTTCCTAAGCTTTTAAAATTGTTCCTTAGTCTGGCTAAGTAGGCTACAAAATCATGGGGAAGACTGATGACTTGACAGATGTTCAGAAGGCAGTCAATAACACACTCCACAAGGAGGGTAAGCCACAAAAGGTCATTGCTAAAGAAGCTGGCTGTTCACAGAGTGCTGTATACAAGCATATTAATGGCAAGTTGAATGGAAGGAAAAAGTGTGGTAGAAAAAAGGTGCACATGCAACGGGGATAACCGCAGCCTTGATAGGATTGTTAAGAAAAGGCCATTCAAAAATTTGGGGGAGATTCACAAGGAGTGGACTGCTGCTGGAGTCAGGGCTTCAAGAGCCACCACACACAGACGTATCCAGGACATGGGCTACAACAGTCACATTCCTTGTGTCAAGTCACTCATGACGAATAGACAATGCCAAAAGCGTCTTACCTGGGCCAAGGAGAAAATTAACTGGACTGTTGCTCAGTGGTCCAAGGTGTTGTTTTCAGGTGAAAGTAAATTTTGCATTTCATTTGGAAATCAAGGTCCCAGAGTCTGGAGGAAGAGTGGAGAGGCCACAATCCAAGCTGCTTGAGGTCTACTGTGAAGTTTCCACAATCAGTGATGGTTTGGGGAGCCATGTCATTTGCTGGTGTAGGTCCACTGTGTTTTATCAAGACCAAAGTCAGCGCAGCCGTCTACCAGGAAATTTTAGAGGACTTCATGCTTCCTTCTGTCGACAAGCTTTTTGCAGATGGAAATTTCATTTTCCAGCAGGACTTGGCACCAGTCCACACTGTCAAAAGTACCAATACCTGGTTTAATAACCACATATCAAAGTGCTTGATTGGCCAGCAAACTCGCCTGACCTAAACCCCACAGAAAATCTATGGAGTATTGTCAAAAGGAAGATGAGAGACACCAGACCCAACAATGCAGATAAGCTGAAGGCTGCTATCAAAGCAACCTGGGCTTCCATAACACCTCAGCAGTGCCACAGGCTGATCACCTCCATGCCACGACGCATTGATGCAGTAATTCATGCAAGAGGAGCCCAGACCAAGTACTGATTGCATTTACTGTACATCATTTCCAGTTTGCCAACATTTCTGAGTTTAAAATCATTTTTTCAGTTGGTCTTATATAATATTCTAATTTTCTGGGATAATGACTTTTGGGTTTTCATTGGCTGTAAGCCATAATCATCAACATTAACAGAAATAAACACTTGAAATAGATCACTCTGTGTGTAATGGCTCTATATAATGTATGCATTTCTCTTTTTGTATTGAATTACTGAAATAAATTACCATTTTGATGATACTCTAATTTATTGAGATGCACTTGTATGTTTTGCTTTGGCGCACCCAATTCCTCAATTTATTACATGGTTTCCTATCCTTCTGAATGTAATACTATTTCCTCTGCAGTTAGTGGCCACATCGACAGAGCTAGCATGAAAACTAGATAACTTACCAATCATTGGGACGTCTGACCCCTGAGACACCCATCAATCTGGAGAACTGAGGATCTCAGGAGCACCGTCTGATTCGAGTGGTGGTTGATCACTAGCACATACCATTAATGTTAATGGAAACCAAGGACCCATAGAAGCGCAGCAGCACGAAACGGCCGTCGTCCTCCGGAGTGTCAGCATCTGGTCTCGGACCTGCTCACCTTTTATGGTGACTTTTACACAACAACGTGTGCCACAATTCTACCTTCTCTTATAATGATCTTCGCTGGACTGGTTCCTTTCTGGTGAGCACCACTGTACAGAGCCTTGGTGGTTATTGACACTCCTCCTGTCCCTCACAGTATTGAATCAGGTGACCTGGTGGTGCGGTACCGCATCTGTTTTAGTTGCTTGAAAATAACAAGGTCACATATTATATATAGGGTACTTAAAAAAAATGTATACACACTTGGTCTAAATTGGCATCATAATGATGGCTTTGGGAGTCATCATCGTGTGTGATGGTGACTGTGCGGGTATCATAGTGTGTGAGTGGCCATCATACAGTGTTGGTTGGCATTGTGCTCTGTGGAGTACTTGTACTCTGTAAAGACAATATACTGTGTGTGAGTGGGGTTGAGCGATGGAGGGGGAAGACTTTTGGGGAATGATACTGTGCAGAGATTAAGAGCTAATTATACAACGTATTAGGTTGTGAGAGGCTCATAATGTGTCTGTGGGAACATCATGCTATGTGGGTGTGCCGACCCCGTGCCAGCAGCCGGCGCTGCTCGGATCCGGGCCTTCTGGGGTGGTGGCGCAAGGGTTTCCAGACCCGGGGGTCTCGCGGACACGCCGAATAAATGGGGGGACGTAGATGTATGGGCTAGGCCGAAGTAAGTTTGTGACGCCACCCACGGTGTGTGGTGAAGTGGGACACCACCGCTGCTGTTGCAGGGCACCCGGGGGAGATGTTGTGCAGCCAGTTGTTAACCCCTTTGTGGATAGGGATGGTGGCCCCGGGGCCCGGTGACTCCGTGCAGGGGATAGCGACCGCAGGAGGTGTTGGTGTACTCACAGTTATTAAACCACACAAGTCTCTGGTAAACCAAGGTGATGGTGGCTGGTGCCGCAGCCGGTTGCATTAGGGTCCCCCACCTGGCTGGTGGTCTCTATCCTTTTCTCTGCACTGTTTTGTGTAAGGTGGACTTCCTAGCGTGAAACTCAGCAGTCCGGTCCCGGCTGGATGTGGCCTAAGGAGCCATGCCCACAGACGCTGACCAGTGGGATCTATGGGCCTTGGCGGTGACCTATTATCCCTATCGGTGGGCTGTTGTCTTCTATGAGGGACTTTGGGTGGGACAGGACCTCTAGTCCTGGCCTCAATCGGTGAATTAACCAGTCCGCTCGGTTCCGGTTCTGGCTTCAGGGTCCGAGTACCCCCCTTTGTGCTACGGTTTCCGGGTCGGTTCCCCGTGTCGGTACCGGCGGGCTACAACCCTGTCCCGGTCCACCTCGGTTCTGCCAAGCCATCTTCCCGTCTCCTGCTGACGGAGACCACCGTCTGCCTACTAGCCAGTGGCACCAGGGCTCCTACCCTGGTACCGTTCAACTTGAACTTTCCTGCTGGAGCTACACTAAGCTCCAGCCCACACTCCTCTCCAAACTGAACTTCAGACTAATCTGCTTTGCTGTCCCGCCCCGGGCTGTCTGGACCCCTGGGTGGGCGTGTCCCAATTGCCTGGTCACGCCCACTGGTGTGTCTATCTTTCCCAAAGGGGGGTGACTAGGGCTTTCTGGTTGGCTGTGTGTTTCCTAGTGGGGGAAGGTGTTATGCGGGGGCCTATTTGTGACTATCTGGTTTTGCCAGGGTGTCACATGGGAGGCACTGTAGCAACATCATACTTTTCCAGGTAGACCTGTGGGGACATCAAACTGTGAGTGTGAGGGGTATGAAGGTGGAAATTCACTGTGGGAGTATCATACTGTGCTCTAGGGGCTTTTTGGGGAACATCATACCCTATGAGGAGCATGAAAGGGGTATCTTAGTGGGTGAGAACACACAGGGGCTTCAATAGTGGCAAAATTAATGTGCAAGTGTTGCAAGTGTAAGGGGGGCTTTACACGTTGCGACATCGCTTCCGAAATATCGTCGGGGCCACATCGTTAGTGACGCACATCCGGCGCCGGTAACGACATCGCAACGTGTAAATCCTAGATGCGCCGATAAACGATCACAAAAGCGTCGAAAATCGGTGATCTGGGTAGCGTCGTTCGTTTTCATAATGTCGGGTCGACCGCAGGTACGATGTTGTTTGTCGCTCCTGCAGCAGCACACATCGCTGTGTGTAAACTCGCAGGAGCGACAAACATTTCCTTACCTGCGTCCCGACGGCAATGCGGAAGGGAGAAGGTGGGTGGGATGTGGGATGTTATGTCCCGCTCATCTCCGCCCCTCCGCCTCTATTGGCTGGCCGATTAGTGACGTCGCGGTGACGCCGAACGCACCTCCCCCTTGAAGGAGGGATAGTTCGGCAGTCACAGCGACGTTGCCGAGCAGGTATGTGCGTGTGAAGCTGCCGTAGTGATAATGTTCGCTACGGCAGCAATCACCACATATCGCATGTGTGACGGGGGCGGGTACTATCGCACTCGGCATCTCTAGCCGATGCTAACGATGTTGCAACGTGTAAAGTACCCCTAAGTGTTCCTCCCCCAGACTTAGAAAGTTCAGAGGTATGCTTTTTGTGACTGAACGATGACCACGCCCATTCCAGCACATTTTTATTTTATATATGAGGTGTGACGCAATGGTCCAATTAGAAGTTTGCTATGGACCCCATGATTTCCATGCACACTCCTGCTCGCTCACACCCCTGTACAACATGGACAAGTGATATACAAATGTTTTATCAGATAGCAATCTCTCCAATGTTATACTATGGGGCAGTGCCGAATTGGGATGAGCGAAAAATTGCAGCATGCTGTGATTGGGAGTGCAATTGGATCATGCGCGCCCATACACATCTATGGGTGCATGTGAAATTGGACTGCACTGATGACATCTGAGATCGAGACAGACAATGGAGACGATGGAGAGATTAGGCCGGGTACACATATCTGGCTTTTCGCCGGTTTGATGGATGCGGCACACGCCAGTACAGTATGATACAGTACAGTGGCAGCGCCACAACTTCCGGGTCACATACTCCGGTCACATGACAGCATGTGACCGGTGCTTGTCGAGCTGCCAGTGTACTGTATACACTGTACTGGCGTGCGCCGCATCCGTCAAACCGGCGAAAAGCTGGATATGTGTACCCGGCCTAATCTCTCCATCTTCTCCGCAGAGTTTGAGCCAAGTGTGTGATTAGCATATCGTAACCGATGCGCTCACATCAGGTGCTATACGCCAGTGTGACCTTGGCCTAATGGGGATAGACATTCCACGTTCCGCCAATTGATGCAGGTCTCCACCAATCAATGTTATAACCTATCCTATGGAAAACTTGTTTTAACTGGAGAACCCCTTTAACTAGTGAGCCCTATAAAACCGAATTGCAAGTTTGCATGTTGCGTCCTGCGGGAAGGGTCTCAGCTTTGCTCATCTCTTGTAATGTTCCATGTCACGCAAGCAACTTTTAAGGACTCTTTGAAATTGATTTAACTGAAATGACATGCAGTGTTTGCAGAACATCCCTCATGAATGTGCTGTGTGGCTATGTACACTTTTATTCTATTAATGCCGCTGATACTATAGGGCAATATAGAAGATATCATCCTTTATGTGGTTAAACAGACTTTTGAACAGTTTTTTTTTTCTAATGTTCAGAGTGATGTCAAAGCGATCCTAGAGCAGATGCTGAGCTTTCACTAACACATTTGTCCCAGGCGTGGGAAGCTACATGTCAAAGTTTCCTTTTAATTAGTAATTATTTTCAGATGCTTTGGCAGTACATTAAATAAATGTTTCTTAAGATTTGAGACTTTTTTTTCTTTTCAAGCAACACATTGACTGCAATGTGGGAATTTCCTTCGCTGTGGGGGATCACTACTATGTAGAGTGCACAAGACAATGATTTTAATTAGAAATATTAATTTTCAGACACAAGTTATATATCTGAAATAGGATTGGCCCAGCTGGACCTTTAAATTGCACTACTATATTGTGTCAAATAAGTGGACTGAGGGAGAGGAACAGACGAGATAAGAGACATTTGTCCTTTACATATCTAGCCCATAGACAATTATTCTAGTCAATGAAATGGCTATTGGGTAGGTAGACCTCCACCTGACACTTATGTAATCATTTCAGTTGTTTACCCAACATGCAGATTTATAGAAAATGGACAATTACTGTGCAACAAATTATAGTACAGGTTCTAAGAATCCAAAGACATACAGTTAGGGACTCTGGATTGTGAGCCCCAATGGGGACAGTGTTGGCAATGTATGTAAAGCGCTGTGGAATTAATAGCGCTATATAAATGAATAAAATTATTATTATTATTATTAATAAGAAGAATAGAGAAAATAGCAGCAGCCATATTTAACAAATCTTAGCTAAAGTTCAAAGCATTACTGGCTATGTATTCACCAAGGAGTGCAAAAAGTTTTATATAGTACGTACAAAATTGGTGCAATTAAAGAAGATGGTGCATTAGAGTACAGTAATAAGCCTATAGGAGCATTCCAGTGTTGAAAAATAATGATAGTTGCAATAAAAATGGTATGGTAAACACTTTTTCATTGACTAAACATCAGATCACTGTCATTTTAACTAATTTGCATAAATTAAAGCAAATCTTTCCATCTGAGAGCAGCATGATGAAGGGGCAGAGACACGGATTCCAGTGATGTATCACTTATTTTACTGGTTGCTGCAGTCTTCTTTAAAAACTGTTTTATCCACTACACAGCTACCATTTTTCTAAATGTAGCGCTTTGTATAACCCGCACCTACACCACTGATTGGCAGCTTTCTGTGTATGTAGCGCCCCTGAAGCCATCAGGGAACTACAAGGTACTGCATCCCCACCAGGATGCAGGGCCTACCCCCAGGGACCCAGAAAACCAGTGACGGTAACAACAAAAACATTCCCGTTAATCTCTGTTTTTCCCCAAAGTCCCCATAGACTGTTACCAAGCTAGGGTTGGACCAATGGATGGCCACTTAGAGGTGGAACCGATCCAGTCCACTAGACGACCAGGTGGGAGGGGCAGACAGTGGAAAGTCAGACAGTAATCTGGAGGAGTCGGTGACAGAGAGAGGAAGCGAGCGGATGCCCTGACAGGAGTGTGACAGTGACCTGAGGGCCCAGGCGGTTGGTTGCCGGTGCAGTACGGTGGAGTACTCCCGGAACCAGAGCACCGATGGGGTACATAATCCTAGGTCAGGCAAACGTTCCAGGCAGACCTGATAATATCTGCTTAGTGAGGGGACCATCACTGACCTTGAAGTTCGGGACACAGTAGCAACGGGAGAAGCAAGGAACAGGACGAAAGACTCTGACCCCACAGGGTTCACGCTACCGTCATATGGACTACTGCTGAGAGACTACCAGGAGGGGACCCCCAGCCACTCCAAGCCACAGGGACCCACCAATCAAAGAGAGGAGCAGGGGAAAGAAGCAACCAGGTCCCTAAATCGGCACTGGGGCTAAGGGGACCTGCGATCAGCACCAGCCTTCCTCGGGTGACCAGTTTCCACCTTGCCGTGAGTAAAGGAACCAGTTACACTGCAAACCCTTGTGTTGCCTACCTTGTTTCAACACCCATCTATATCACCTATCCTCTGGGGTCTGGGAAGAGTTCTGCCCAGCGCAAGAAGGAGAAATACGTCAGTAAATTTCCAGGTGCTTTATTCTGCTTGGTTTCCAATAAAAACGGTCATATAAACATATGAACAGTTAAGACATAGTCCTCCATGGATAATGACACAACAGCGACGCGTTTCGGCTACTGGAGTGTAGCCTTTGTCAAGTGGCCTCTGGGGTCTGGCCCACAAAGCCGCAACCCGCAAGTGGCGTCACGTGATAAAGTTTCATTTAATTCCCCTGTAAATATACCCCTTTTAAAAAGCACACAGGGCATGGGACCAAGCAACGGCCACCAAGTGACATTTCCCAGTTATACACCGCCCAAGACCGAGTACCCCAAAACCCTGGGGGACACCGCTTTTTCCTGGCGTCACGAACAGGATTGACCTGGACCCATTGACACCGGGTGACGTGTTTTATGGACTGTGTTTTACTACTTGAAAAAACGTCGCCATTTTGGTGTAAAAAGTGACTGCACCACAGCAGTGAAAAAGGCGCGAAAAGAGAGCTCTGTCCTCGGGGAGTGTCCAGAATGTAAAACATAACCGGAAGCAGAGAACCCAGAGGCCCTACCCCAGAATGCCTCCAGGACTGTTACCAGTAACATCATGTCTGTATCGGAGGATCGTGCAAGTGCACAAGGTCACCCAGGGACCTGGACGGTGGAGAGGCTAGAGGCGGAGTTCCAGCGGCTGTGCTGGACCCTGCGTGTGCAGCAACTCCAGCGCATCGAGGAGTGGAGGGCAGAGATGATGGGAGTGGTGGCAACCATGCGGGCCCACGAGAAGCAGGCGCCACTTGTCCAGGCCGCACCAACCCATATGCCGGAGTCCATACTCGACCAGGCCGCATAACCGCCAGATTCAGTGAGACCTGAACCGGTCACATCCCCTTCTCCGGAGGAGAAGGACCAAGTGGCACAGACATCTCCGGCCGCATCACCTTCTTCAAAGGAGAAGGATCAAGCTGCATCACCGTCTGACCCAGTGACGCAGACCAGGCTACAGCGTCATCAGGAGCCGCTGAGGAGCCCGCCGCCATCGCTGATGACGACTCCCAGGTACTGTGCCCAGTCGCTGTCGGGGACCCGGCAGCGAGCTATCCTGAATCAGGTAGCAGGAGAGCAGCGGTCGTCACCTGGGAGCGGGCCCAGGTTGAGTAGGATACCCGTGGAGCCTGCCAGGCCATCATCACCAAGTTGGCCCGGGAGCGGGAGCAGCAGAAGGCGGAGGCCATTCGATCCAGATGGCCCCTTTCCAGTACTCTGGTAGCTATCACCTGCTAAGTTACCAGATGTTTGTTGTTTTCTTAGTTGACCGTTTTAGGTAAATATGGACAGTAAGAATTGAAAAATGTTGATTTAACCTGTTTTGCAAAGTTGATAAAAATGGACCCAGACTGCAGGACTGGCAACAGTCAAAAACTTTAACTTGTAAATAGTTGCACCAGTTGTGCAGCACCAGAGTACAACCAGTGGACCTTAATTGCCACCGCCACCATGGAGAGGATGGTTGCAGGAAAGGTCTGCGGCAGAGGTGGCTGAGACCTTGGTCACTAGAGAATCCGGTGACCTGCCTGTTGTGAATGTCAGTTATGCTTTGGCTGCTGGGAGGCTCCCTCTTGTGGCCAGGAATGGTTTGGACATAGACCAGGTGTGTTGAGCAGTGGGCGTTTCCATTGCTAACTCTCTGCTTATTTAAATCCTGGTCTGATAGCAGGCTATGCCAGATGTCAGTTGTTCTTTGTTCACCAGCCTGCTTCATCCTGCTCCATACCACATCTACCCCAGATAAGTGCTTTGCTCTTTATTTGTTGTTTGGTTCTTTTACTCTTATCTGAGTTTGTCATTTGCTGTGGTTGTTTTCAGTTTATTTGCATGCAGGGATCTTCCCTCTCAGTTGTTTAGCTGGGAAACTCCCTGCAGTTATGTTTGGAGTATTGCTCCTATTAGTCCATGTGTTTGTGGCTTTTGGAATTTGTAATGATTCCTGTTTTCTGTTCATTGGTATGACAAGAGTGCCTGGTATAGGACGAAGTGCAGATCGTGCAATCTGAGGGCCTTTTTGTACTATCAGGAATTTGGAATTTTATAGGGTTTTTCTCTGGCCACCATCAGCCCCTTTCCTGTCCTTTCCTATTTTAGTCAGTGGGGGCCTCACCTTTGGTAATCCTATCATCTATCTGTGTATTGTGTTTTCCTATATCACCGCAGTCTTTGAATGTGGGGGGCTTGCTATTCTTTATCCATTTTCTGAGGTAGAGAGTTATTCATCTTTCCTTCCTTTAGGATAGCTGGGTTCGCGGTGCACAGGATGTTAGTTCACCCCTCGGCTACTTCTAGTTGTGATGGTTAGTAAGGGGATGGCGGCCAGATTAGTTGCCAATGCTTTTGTCACCTTTTACCAATGATTTATGGTGGTCTTCCATGGTTCCGGATCATAACACCTGCCTCCTAGAGGGTTTTGGGACCAGGACCTTTGGGTGGTGGGTGAAGGGAGAGGAGTACTCCAGTTGAAATATTAAAGTCAAAAACTCCCCTGCATGGGAAGCTTGTTTATGTTTACCTGTGTAAAATAAAAAGTGTTAACCTGTATCACTTTGCAGCCCAAGGATGTGCTGGAATTAACCAAGGGGGAATGTAGCGCCCCTGAAGCCATCAGGGAGCAACAATGTACTGCATCCCCACCAGGATGCAGGGCCTACGCCCAGGGACCCAGAAGACCAGTGTCGGTAACAACAAAAACATTCCCGTTAATCCCTGTTTTTCCACAAGTTCCCCATAGACTGGTACCAGGCTAGGGTTAGAGCAATGGCTGGCCACTTAGAGGTGGAGCCGATCCAGTCCACTAGACAACCAGGTGGGATGGGCAGACAGTGAACAGTTAGTCAGTCTGTGACAGAGAGAGGAAGTGAGCGGACGCACTGACAGGAGTGTGACAGTGACCTGAGGGCCAAGGCGGTTGGCTGCTGGTGTAGTACGGTGGAGTACTCCCGGAACCACAGCACCGACGGGGCACAGAATGCTTGGTCAGGCAAACGCTCCAGGCAGAGCTGGTACCGTGTTTTTTTTTAAACAAAAAAAAAAAACAAAAACACTGTCTTATATTTTTTTTGCCCCCCAAAAAAGCACTAGGGCTTATTTTTGGAGGAGGTCTTATTCTTGGAGAAACACGATTGGGGGGTAAGTTTACCCTTCAAAAAAGCAGACCCTCTCACTTCTCAGGAGACTCATACTTACCAGACACGGACGTCTGCGTGGCTCCCAGGTCCTCCTGTGATCTCCGGTGGGTGCTGCACGCCGTCCTCCCCTGCTGCTGGCTGACACACACACGCACACAGACACACACAGCAGATCCCAGCACGCGCACACACACCAGATCTCAGATTGCGCACACGCGCACACACGCACACACACACACATCACATCACATCACATCCAGCGCTGCCGGCCGCAGGGAATGATGGGAGGAAGTCACGTGTGTCCACAGGTCTTGTTGCAGCAGGTCCTTGCACTCCCCCGCACAGCCTCTCAGGATTCTGCAGGCGAGAAGAGATCGGTGTCGCTGGATGAGGTGCGTGTGCGATCCGATATGTGTGATGCAATGTTAGTGTGTGATTTGATGTTTATGTGTGTGATCCGATGTTTGTGTGTGTAATCTGATTGTGTGGGATCTGATTGTGTGTGCAATCCGATGTTTGTGTGTGAGATCGGATATGTGTGAGATCTGATTGTGTGTGTGTCAGATTTGATGTGTGCGGGTGTGCGATCACTGCAGGTCCTGCCGCTCAGTATCGGTCGAGTGTGATTGCAGGGTGCCCGCTGTGTATAATGAAGTATCCTGCAGTATCTAACTTTTTTAGCTGCATGGACACTTTATTATTGATCTGCGACTAGGGCTTATTTTCGGGGTAGGGCTTATATTTAAGCCTTGCTACGAAAATGCTGAAAATCCCTTCTAGGGCTTATTTTTGGGGGAGGGCTTATTTTGGAAAAATACGGTAAAATCTGCACAGTGAGGGGACCATCAAGGACCTCACTGACCTTAAAGTTCGGGACACAGTAGCAACGGGAGAACCGGGGAAGAGGAGCAAAGATTCCGACCCCACAGTGTTCATTCTACCGTCATATGGACTACCGTTAAGAGACTACCAGGAGGGGACCCCCAGCTACTCCAAGCCACGGGGACCCACCAACCAAAGAGAGGAGCAGGGAAAAGAAGCCACCAGATAACTAAACCGGCACTGGGATTAAGGGGACCAGCGGTCAGCACCAGTCTTCCTCGGGTGACCAGTTTCCACCTTGCCGTGAGTAAAGGAACCAGTTACACTGCAAAGCCTTGTGTGGCCTACCTTCTTTCAACACCCATCTACATCACATATCCTCTGGGCCCTGGCCCTGCTTGCGCAGGGCCTAACATCCAGGCTGCCATTAACACCAGCTCCAGTAGTGAGAACTGTGCAGCAGCGGCTCCATCCACATAGCCGCAACATGTAAGTGGCGTCACGTGATAAACTTTCATTTAATCTCCCCTGTAAATATACCCCTTTTAAAAAGCACCCAGGGCACGGGACCGGGCAACGGCCACCAAGTGACATTCCCCAATTATACATCGCCCGGACAAGTACCCCATAACCCTGAGTGATACATGTACATTGTGCATAGGCAGAAACCTGCCAGTTAGTGCTGTGGCAGGGTTAGACAAAGTTCATGAATATAAAGCACTTAATGGAAGGAGGTTTACCAGTCCTCTAATAATTTTCTGCTGATAAAAGTGATTTTATCAAAATTACAGCAAGTAGCACAGTAAGTGACATGGCTGTAATCAGCGACTCTGCACCTACATTATGCTGCTCTCAGATTAGATAAAGGCAAAGAGACAGAAATCAGAGTATATTGTATCAAACAATTTTATTTTTCAAAAATATTTTTATAAAAACATTTATTTATTTCAAATTGCTAAAATCATCACAAAATCAAGAAAAACATCACCAGAAAAAACACACACAAAAACAGAGGGGATTTCTGATCCGAAGAATTATTGGTAAAAAAGGCAGAAGATCATTTCATGTCAAACATCTTATATCATCAAAATATCACCTCTGCCCCTTCACCAGCATTCATAGTACAGCACTAATACATATATTGATAAATGATGAATACATAAACATATAAATACTGTATCAATATATCAATAAATATACATACAATAGCTCAAGTGTAAATAACCAATCTTCAAAAGGAAGGATTTTGCTCCTATAGACAAGAGCAGCATATACGAGGAATCTCCTCTATATAAATATAACTTCTCCTTTAAGGATCATATTAACCATATCCATAGGTTTAATATGGGGCAAAGAGTTATAGTTTATTTAATAGCTTGCCTACTCAAGCCTCCTGATGAAGAGGTTTTTCTTGAAACGTACGTCGAGGTTCTGAGGGTGTCTCTGACCATATACTAGGCAGGTATGGCAAATTGATGTTTGTTACACTTATTATTGGCCCCTGTTGTTAAGGGAGTAATTCATTCTATTTGGGAGGAGTGGGCATTTATAAACAGCTTGAGTGGGCAAGCTATTAAATAAACTATAACTCTTTGCCCCATATTAAACCTATGGATATAGTTAATATGATCCTTAAAGGAGGTTATATTTATATAGAGGAGATTCCTCGTATATGCTGCTCTTGTCTATAGGAGCAAAATCCTTCCTTTTGAAGATTGGTTATTTACACTGGAGCTATTGTATGTATATTTATTGATATATTGATACAGTATTTATATATTTATGTATTCATCATTTATCAATATAATATATGTATTAGTGCTGTACTATGAATGCTGGTGAAGGGGCAGAGGTGATATTTTGATGATATAAGATGTTTGACATGAAATGATCTTCTGCCTTTTTCACCAATAATTCTTCGGATCAGAGATCCCCTCTGTTTTTGTGTGTGTTTTTTCTGGTGATGATTTTCTTGATTTTGTGATGATTTTAGCAATTTGAAATAAATAAATGTTTTTATAAAAATATTTTTGAAAAATAAAATTGTTTGATACAATATACTCTGATTTCTGTCTCTTTGCCTTTATCTAATTCTTTGATTTAAAGTATCTCTAAAAACTATGGTGGAGAAATTATAGAAATCTGCTATTATGTTTCTGCTATCAGATTAGGTAGCAAAAACCTGGTAACATAGTTATATAGGATGCAAAAAGACATAGGTTTATCAAGTTCAACCTTTCCCAACCAGTAATACGTTTCCTATTGCTAGATAACCCACAATGCTATTTGTTGTATGAAAAGCATCCAGTCCCTTTATATTGTAAATGCTGGTATACTTGTCTGCCATTACTACCTCTTGTGGTAGGGCATTCCAGTCAGACTGCTCTAACTGTAAAGAACCCTTGCCTAATTTATCTGCCGGATTCGACTTTCCTCCACATGAAAGCCCTCTGCTCTTTTATAAGGGAAGCAATAAGTCATGTGCTAGTCCTTTGTATTGACCACATCTTATATGAGGCCTTCCTTTCTTTGTAATAATCTAGTTGTTGTCTTTAAACTAACTTCCGAATATCCTTATTAAAATGTGAATGTGGAGCAAAAAATGGATCCCATATTCTACAGCCTTATATTGGGATCACAGGATTTTCTCTTTTTATACACCTTAAAATCTTGTTTTCTTTTACAGCTGCTGCTCAGCTTACTTGTAAGCAGAATACCTAAGTCCTTCTTCTGTCATGTACCATATTTCCATTTAATGTATATGTAGGAATAGGATTACTTCAGCTGCAGTGTATTAGTGTACATTTACCAACAGATTTCAAAGTAAATATATGAAATTTTGCCATATACTCAATACATATGCTTTATTCTCAAGGTTTCTCAAGTTAACTTCCCTTCCTCCCCCATCTCTTAAATTTATTACTCACACTTAGGCCACGTGCACTTGTTCAGTATTTGGTAAGTTTTTTTACCTCAGTATTTGAAAGGCCACATGCACACATTGAGTATTTGGTGAGTTTTTACGTTAGACCTAGGACACACGGCGATAAAAAAAAAATCGCATTCCACTCGGACCAATATTAGTCTATGGGGCAGCTCCCATGAGCGATTATCACACATCAGTTTTCCTGGTCAAGTGCTGTTTTTTTCACAGATAGAAAAATATATTATATTCTCACACTATGTGCTTTTCTGATGAGAGAAAACAATATATATTTTTCTATAACTAAGCTTTCCTTTCTATATGAGTCCGCCGCTGCTGCATCTGCGCAAGTCCAAATTTATGACTGTGAGTTATGTGACAGGGACCTCGCAAGTTATGGAGTCGGAAAACTGGAGGGTCTGGAGAGGAAGTCTCAAAAATGGACAAACATCACAGGCTTTCAGCATATGCTTTTAATATAACCAATGGTATACTTAGAAATTTTACTAACAGATTAACCCACTATGGCTCTATAAAAAGCCTTGTGATCATAAAGCACGACACAAGTGCACCTTACTAAGAAAGAAATTTATACCAGCAGACTTGTGTGGTCTGCATTTCTCCGTCGGCTCTCAGTGACCTTCAATTTGAGATTAGAGCAGACATTCACTGTTAAGAAGATTTCTGTTTCGAAACTGTGGAATTTCTCCTTAACAATAAGACTCGTCTCTGTGATAGTCTACTAGGGACTAGTTTACATTATTTTACTTGGATTGGATGGTCTGGATAATAGCACAGAACAGAGGCGTAGCTAGGGGTGCAGCTCGGGAAGGAGTTGGGGGGGCGAAACATCTGAGTAGACCCCTAACCAGGTAACCGTAGTAACTACGGTGGTACAGCCTAATCATGGGTATAGCGGATCCTCAGCAGATGACACTGATAATACCGCTCTATGGTGCTCATATAGAGGTATATACCAGTAATGTAGAACATACAAAAGATTACAGTGCATTTATAGATGGAGACTTACAGCTGATGCTCTTTCTTATGGAGTTAACTTTTACAATCTTTTCCATCTGGCCCAGGTCAACATAACAAATTCTTCCATCCATGAGTCATGTACAGAGATTATAACGAAGACATATTTGACTTTTCACATTTTCAGCACCGTCCCCATCTTTCCCTAACATCATATATGTCCCCCATCCTGGTATATCTGTCCTCACCCTGGTATATATGTCCTCCATCTTGGTATAGCTGTCCCCATACTGGGACCATCCTAGTATATACTGTACCCCAACCTGTTAAAATATAAAATAAAGATTTCAGCTCCCCCAATATGAACAAAGTCCCAGGAGAATTCAATTAGATCCGGGCGTGAGACCAGTAAATACCCTCATACCCGTGGGGTGGTGAGCTTACGTATTTCGGACTGATGGTCCTAACTTATAGAAAGATGCTAGTTCGAAACACGTAAGCTGACCGGGTTTGCGGGGCCCGGGACGACTGAACCTTTTGCCCCTTCCCCTCCCCGAGGTGGCTATCCTACTGGCACAGAGACTTGCTCGATATCAATCCAAGTGTCGGATCACACTCACCGATGTAAGGCTATGGATCCGTGAAAAATAAATTGGACAGCACTAAGATGCCATCCACATGCTGTCTCGTTATACACAGACTGTATGATAAGTAGAACCCTCCATCAGGTTTTTTTTCATTTGTGAAAAAGTGATGAAACTGACAAAACCGAAGGTAAAACCTTGCCAATGTGACCACATCAAGCACGTATTCTATATACCATACACTGCTAGCCTCTGATGATTTAAGCAGTGAATTATATGGAAACCTCTCTAGGGCAGTTATTCAGCTAATAATTTAGTTATCTAGTATGAATCTATTTTAAGGATAGGGCACATAGCATTAGACACTAACTAAATAATGGTAGGTGGACTAATAATGACATTGTAATTTATGCTAGGTAGATTAATAATGACACTGCAATTATAACTAGACAGGTTACAACCATCGCCTTGCCCTCTGCCTCTGGGTACTCTTAATTTGTACAGAATTCATTTCATGTTTCGTGTTTTTTTCAATTTTATTGGGATTATTAAAATTCATAATGTATTACTCCAAATGGATTGGACAGTGAATTAGTGTGTTTTATTGGGGATATTTTAGAATCTATATGTCAGTGAATTGAGTGCTACTACTTTCTAGTTCTTACCTGAGTGCAGGATTCCTTTTTACACTATTCACTGAACTGGGGTATATTGTTCTCCATGTAAAAGTGCAGCTCAAAAAATTATAATGTCATCAAAAAGTTAATTTATTTCAGTAATCTAATATATAAAGCTCAGTGTGTGTGTGTGTGTGTGTGTGTGTGTGTGTGTGTGTGTGTGTGTGTGTGTGTGTCCGCTAAAGGAATCCGCACCGTCGCATTTACAATCACGAAATTTTGCACAGATGCCCCATGTGACTCAGGGAACGTCATAGACTATGTTTGGGTGGGAAAATTTAACCCCTTGCTTTCCAGTGACTCTACAAAAATCACGCAGCCATTAAACTGAATGGAGCTGGAAGCTCCAGGCTACAAATAGCAACTGTCAGTGGTTGCTATAGGAACAAAATAAACTGTTAGTATAAGATAGGATAGACGGATAGAGAGAGACAGAAAAAGACAGACAGACATAAAGAGACAGACTGGGAAAGAGACAGCCAGAGAAAGAGACAGCCCTGGAAAGAGACAGCCCTGGAAAGAGAAAGACGCCCAAAGAGACAGACCTGGAAAGGGATAGACCTGGAAAGAGACAGACGGGCAAAGAGACAGACGGCCAAAGAGACAGACGGGGAAAGAGACAGATGGGGAAAGAGAGACGGGGAAAGAGACAGACTGGGAAAGAGACAGAGCGGGAAAGAGACAGCCCTGGAAAGAGACACCCCTGGAAAGAGACAGCCCGGCAAAGAGACAGATGGGGAAAGAGACAGATGGGCAAAGAGACAGACCTGGAAAGTGACAGACCTGGAAAGTGACAGACGGGGAAAGTGACAGACGGGGAAAGTGACAGACGGGGAAAGTGACAGACGGGGAAAGTGACAGACGGAGAAAGTGACAGACGGGGAAAGTGACAGACGGGGAAAGTGACAGACGGGGAAAGAGACAGCTGGGCAAAGAGACAGCCGGGCAAAGAGACAGATGGGCAAAGAGACAGAGAGAGACAGATACAGAGATTGAGACAGATAGACTGATGCAAATACAGAGAGATAGAAACAGACAGACAAGGAAAGAGACAGACAGCAACACACAGATAGAGACTGGGAGAGAGATAGAGAGGCAGTTACTATCTCGGGCAACGCCCGGGTACTACAGCTAGTCTAATATATAAATCTGAGTGCATGTGTGTATGTATGTATGTCCGCTAAAGGAAATCGCAACGTTGCATTTACAATCACGAAATTTTGCACAGACACTCCATGTGACTCAGGGAACGTCATAGACTATGTTTGGGCGGGAAAATTTAACCCCGCGCTTTACAGTTACTCTCCAAAAATCCTGCCTCCATTAAACTGAATGGAGGTAGGAGCTACAGGCTATTAATAGCAACTGTCAGTGGCTATAGGAACAAAATAAACTGTTAGTATAAGAAGCTTATGTGTGAAGTAATATGATGTTGGTGGGGAGACAGATAGAGACAGAAAGAGACAGAGACAAACAGACAGACACAGACAAAGAGACAGAGAGATAGAGACAGATGGGCGAAGAGACAGACGGCAAAGAGACAGACGGGCGAAGAGACAGACGGGCAGAGAGAAAGACGGGCAGAGAGAAAGACGGGCAGAGAGAAAGACGGGCAGAGAGACAGACGGGCAGAGAGACAGACGGGCAGAGAGACAGACGGGCAGAGAGACAGACGGGCAGAGAGACAGACGGGCAGAGAGACAGACGGGCAGAGAGACAGACGGGCAGAGAGACAGACGGGCAGAGAGACAGACGGGCAGAGAGACAGACGGGCAGAGAGACAGACGGGCAGAGAGACAGACGGGCAGAGAGACAGACGGGGAAAGAGACAGACGGGGAAAAAGACAGACGGGGAAAGAGACAGAGGGGGAAAGAGACATAGGGGGAAAGAGACAGAGGGGGAAATTGACAGCCCTGGAAAGAGACAGCCGGGAAAAGAGAAAGTCGGGCAAAGAGACAGCCAAACAAAAAGACAGCCGGGCAAAAAAGACAGCCGAGCAAAAAGACAGCCGGGCAAAAAGACAGCCGGGCAAAAAGACAGCCGGGCAAAGAGACAGCCGGACAAAAAGACAGCTCTGGAAAGAGACAGCCCTGGAAAGAGACAGACGGGGAAAGAGACAAATGGAGAAAGAGACAGATGGGGAAATTGACAGCCCTGGAAAAAGACAGCCCTGGAAAAAGAAAGCCGGGGGAAAGAGAAAGCCGGGCAAAGAGACACCCGGGCAAAAAGACAGCCGGGCAAAGAGACAGATGGGCAAAGAGACAGATGGGGAAAGAGACAGATGGGGAAAGAGACAGATGGGGAAAGAGACAGATGGGGAAAGAGACAGATGGGGAGGGAGACAGTTGGGGAAAGAGACAGACGAGGAAAGAGATAGAAAAACACACACAGAGACAGACACAGAGATAGATAGAGAGACATACAGATACAGAGCTGGAGATAGACTGATACAAATACAGAGAGATAGAAGCAGACAGACAGACAGAGACAGACAAGGAAAGAGACAGACAGAGAGACACAGACAGAGTCTGGGAGAGAGACAGTTACTATCCAGTGCAATGCCCGGGTACTACAGCTAGTTCAATATAAAAAGGGAAAAGCATATATTATATAGAGTCATTACACACAGAGTGATCTATTTCTATTTGTTTATTTCTGTTAATATTGATGGTTATGGCTTACAGCCAATGAAAACCGAAAATTCATTATCTCAGAAAATTAGAATAATTACCACAGAACACCTGCAAAGGCACCAAGGCGTTTAAAATGATCCCTTAGTCTGGTTCAGTAGGCTACACAACCATGGGGAAGACTGCTGACTTAACAGATGTCCAGAAGGCAGTCATTAATACAGACTAGGGAAAAGAGAGCGCAAATAGGGTCTTACCAGATGTATAAAAGGGCAGTGTGTAATGTTATACAGTCACCTTATGTGGTTGTGAGGGTCACAACCACCAGAGATAGCTCATACAAATGGTGGCAGCTGCCGCAGCCCCGCGTGGATGAGTCTTCAAAGCTGGAGAGGAGAAAGGGTTAATGCCGCACTGTCACCAGAAAGGATGAAAAATTTTTGATTAACTAATAATTTTTTATTATTTTTTATTTTTTATTATTATTTATATTATTATTATTAATTTTTTATTATTTTTTATTCCATAGGTCTACGCATTTCGAGGTACAGGATCTCTTCTTCAGGACCAAAAAAAATCAACAATACTATTATTGTTGATTTTTTTGGCCCTGAAGTCTTCTTCTTTGGTCCTGTACCTCGAAACGTGTAGAACTATGGAATAAAATAATTAATCAACAATTTTTCATCCTTTTTGGCGACAGAACAGCATTAACCCGTTCTCCTCTCCAGCTTTGAAGACAGAAGGCAGTCAATGACACACTCCACAAGGAGGGTAAGCCACAAAAGCTCATTGCTAAAGAAGTTGGCAGTTCACAGAGTGCTGTGTTCAAGCATATTAATGGAAAGTTGAGTGTAAGGAAAAAGTGTGGTAGAAAAAGATGCACAAGCAACTGAGATAACTACAGCCTTGATAGGATTGTTGAGAAAAGGCCATTGAAAAATTTGGGGGAGATTCACAAGGAGTGGACTGCTGCTGGAATCAGTGCTTCAAGAGTCACCACACACAGACATATCCAGGACATGGGCTACAACTGTCACATTCCTTGTAGACAACGCCAGAAGCGTCTTAACTGGGCCAAGGAGAAAAAGAACTGGACTGTTGCTCAGTGGTCCAAGGTGTTGTTTTCAAATGAAAGTAAATCTTGCATTTCATTTGGAAATCAAGGTCCCAGAGTCTGGAGAAAGAGTGGAGAGGCCACAATCCAAGCTGCTTGAGGTCTAGTGTGAAGTTTCCACAATCAGGGATGGTTTGGGGAGCTACAGTATGTCATCTGCTGGTGTACGTCCACTGTGTTTTATCAAGACCAAAGTCAGCGCAGCCGTCTACCAGGAAATTTTAGAGCACTTCATGCTTCTCTCTGCCGACAAGCTTTTTGGAGAAAGCCATGTATCATTTCCTTTACACTTCACAAATACTTGCTGCTTAAGGGTGCTTTACACGCAACGACATCGCTAATGAGATATCGTTGGGGGTCACTGAATTCGTGATGCACATCCGGCCTCGTTAGCGACGTCGTTGCGTGTGAAACGTACGAACGACCGCTAACGCTCAAAATTACTCACTTAACCGTTGATATGTTGTTCTAATCTCAAATATCGTTGCTGTTGCAGGTTGTTCGTCGTTCCTGAGGCAGCACACATCGCTACGTGTGACACCCCAGGAACGAGGAACAACACCTTACCTGCGTCCTCCGGCAACGAGGTGGGTGTCCCTTTCTTTCGGCTGCTCTCTGCCCCTCTGCTTCTATTGGACGGTTGCCGTGTGACGTCGCTGTGACGCCGCACGAACCGTCCCTTAGAAAGGAGGCGGTTCGCCAGCCACAGCGACGTCGCTAGGCAGGTAAGTCCGTGTGACGGGGCCTAGCGATGTTGTGCGCCAGGGGCAGCGATTTGCCCGTGACGCACAACCAACGGAGGCGGGTGCTTTCGCTAGCAATGTCGCTGCGTGTAAAGCAGCCTTTAGTGTTGGTATATTACACAAAATCCCAATAAATAACATTTAAGCTTGTGGGTGTAACGTGGAAAAGTTCATGGGGTATGAATATTTTTTTCAAGGCTCTGTATACAGAAAAAAAAAGGTGGCACTCCTGCTAGGCCTCATTGAGATTGCCACACTATAGTGGAACATTAATGGCATAATGTTTATACTAATTAAGATGGTAAAGTGTTTGCCCATATTTTGAAAGCAAATGTACAACCTATATCCCAGACCTCTTCCCACAAACACTTCTTTCTCTATTAAAGAGGTACTCTAGAGAAATAATAAAAAAATTATTCTACTGTCCCTGTCCTCAATCTATAAGGATGAGTTGCACAGTGCAGTTCTATTATCCCAACAGTACCTGTAATTCAGTGTGACAGGAGCTGCTCTTTCATGCCACCTGTTCTTGGACAAATGCAGCCATCAGGAGACTGGCTGTAACTAACAGCAGAGAGCCCACCCCCTAATGTGTGATGTAACATCTCAGAGGGGAGAGGGAAGCAGTGAGAACAGCTCCTTTGTCACACTGATTTACAGGTATTGTAAGGATAATAGAGAACTGTGCATTTCATCCTAATAGTTTATGAGGAGGGGCAGTAGAATTTTTTTTATCTCCATAGAGTATCCCTTTAATGACTGTATAAATAAAAGAGAATATTTTATCCTTTTTTGCATGCTAAACTGTGTAACTCATGATAAAATGACTAAAGAGCAGAACAAACCGTAGGGTTTTTTTTTTATTATTTTCATCGCTCCTCTCCATCATGGATGTTACATGTCCATCAAATTCAACCAACGTATGGGAAACGACAATAGTAAAAGGATCATGCACAATCCTAATGCATGATACAGTCCGCTCCAAAAGAGTTAATTTTTTGCTCGTGATCCTAATTGTTGATCCACTGGACCAAACATTGACAACATAATTTTATATGTGCACACAGGCATTTACTTTATTTTCTTCTAAAAAAAGAAGCATCAAAACCTTTTTAGGAACAATCCCCCATCAGTTCCCACTGATAACCTCTTGATGTAGGCTGTTCTGCAGATTAAATAAGCACTCCAAACAAACAAATGTTATGCCCTAAACCTTTCTGTATGTGAACTTGAATTTGCTTTTACAACGTAAGTTTATGGAGCTTCGTTCTGGTGCTCTATAGGTTTAAATGATAAAAGAGGCTTCCAGTTCACACAAACGTGTTGAAATTTCAGTCAAATGAGTCAGGAATCGAGAGGCGATGGGAACCAACCATTGGTAAGTATTTCAATGCATTTGCAATAGACAAAACATGTTTAGAAACATTTCATACTTTTGTTGGGTGCACATCTTTAAAGGGAATCTGTATGTTCAACCCTCCCAAGAACTCTATATGGACATACAGGTCATAGGAAGCTGAATTAGGCCCCATTAACACATCAGTTTTTTGCCGTCAGTCACTATCTGTTTTCTCGATGGATCTGTCGCAGATTGTGGCTAAACTGATGCGACGGATCTGTTTTTCGACGGATCCGACTAGCTGGGGATAAATAGCTAAACATAAATTGGAGCATGCTCAGTTTAAAAAAACGGAATCCGTCGCCGGATTCTGTCATTTAACGGATTACGACGGATCCTGCGCACATAGGCTTCCATTCTACCAAATGATGAACGGCGACGGATCTGTCATGGTCTGTTTTTTCGACATAGACAAAAGTTTCTTTGTACGTTGTCTCCATCCGACAAATAATTTTTGACGGATCCGTCAAATGACGGATGAAACGTGAGGCCATTCGTCGCAATCCGTCGCTAATACAAGTTGATGAGAAAAAACGGATCCAGCGGAATCAGTCGCCGGATCAGTTTTTTTTCAAAATTTGAGGGGTTGTGACTGATGGCAAAAAACTGATTGGTGAAAGCGGCCTAAAATGATACTGTAATGCAATCTGATGACTTGTTCCACGTTTTTATTATATGTAAATGAGCTCTTCCAGGCTATGGGCCGGACACGGATCTCCATGAGAATCTGTCTTCAGAGCTTATTATAAATGAAAGAAGTTACCAGTGTGATGTATGATGTCTGCTCTCTGGATCTCACTATAGAGCTGTGTGTGATTATAACTGACACATCTGCAGGTTCCTTTCAGCCTCCATCTCACAGGCTGATAGAGTTGCAATACAGCAGAGCTGTAAGGGCTGCAGCAAATGTGTTTGTAAGACACAGTTCAGTTCTATGGTTCTGTGTCAGTTAGGTGGTCTCTCACTGGTAACTGGAGGTCTGTGTCCGGCCCATAGCCTGGAACAGCTCATTTACATATAACAAAAACTTTGTTTTTTTCTGGAATAAAAACTTGGATCACAGATATCAAGGTATCATTTTATTTAGCTACCCATGTCCTACATGACATGTAAAATGCTTAGGAGGGTTGATCTTGCTGACACTTGTCTTTTGAGGGAATTTTACATGCAACAGCTTATAATTAGATTTATGTACTTGTACAAGTTAATCATGTCCCCTTGTCTCTTCAAGACTAAATTACTTTTATTCTTTCCTGATAACCAATATACTCCATGCCCTTTATCAGTTTTGTGGCTCTTCTCTGTACCTTTTCTAATTCCAGGACCTGACCTGCAGAGCAGATGTCATACTAACGCTTTGTAAAGTGGTAGTATTATATCTCCTAGTTTTATTGCTCCTAGAACATATGATGCTTGCATATTACCAGTATCAGGTGTATAATTTCACATTTTTCCACATTGACCCTCCTCTGCCATGTGGACTCCCAACAGTTTCATCATGTCAGCTTGTAACTTTTAAAATAGAAAAAAATCATCCAAACTCCAGCGGATAAATTCCAGACCTCAATTCATAATTTAAAAAGTTTATCTTGCGATGCAAATTTTATTGAAAATGTCATTAAAAATAGATTCACACATTGGGCAATATGTTATATCAAATGGGAGTGGTAGTCTCTCGGTCTCTCTTGTAACTTTTAAGAATCTTCCACGGACTGAATTAAACTTCAGAGTTTGGAGTATTCTGCAAAAAATTAATTATTAATCCCATATTCTAAGAGGTATTTTCAAGTTCTTAAATTTCTTTAATAAGGTAACATGATTATAAGCAAGGTTGGAATTGATTTTCTTTTCCTGCGCTGACATCTTTTATCTTATATAGTGTACAGCTGGTTTCCATGGAGCTTGGCCATTAGTGCTTGCCCAGAACCTGGCCACGTGTGTGTAGCAGTAACATTTCAGGAAAGAGGTTAAAGCCTAAGGCTGTGCGCGCACAGTGCGTTTTTCGCGGCGTTTTTCGGGTGCGTTTTTGGCCTCAAAACTGCATGACTTTGCTTCCCCAGCAAAGTCTATGAGTTTTCATTTTTGCTGTTCGCACACAACTGTTTTTTTAAGCTGCATTTTTGAGCTTATAAAAAAAATGGACATGTCAATTCTTTCCTGCGTTTTACCCCCATGCAATGCATTGGAAAACCGCCGAAAAATGCAGAGATCAAAAACGCAGCAAAACGCAGCCAAAAACGCACCAAATCGCGGTAAAAACGCATGCTTTTTTGCCGCGCTTATTTAATGCGGGTGCGTTTTTAGCGGCCAAAAATGCAGCGTCAAAAAAACGCAGTGTGTGAACTTAGCCTAATATTCTAGCCACCCCTCTCTAACCCATCGATATCTACACAGAAGTTATCTTCTTAGAAGCTACTGTTGTAAATCTTGCAAAATCCACAGCCAGACTTCAGAGCAGATCTCCTAATCCAAAGCTTTCCAGGTTTCTACTAATCTCTTCATGAAACCTTATTGTAACATGTCCCTATGGTCAAATTATTTTCAATCTTTTCTAAAAATACCATGATTTCTGTCTAGGCCATTGTTATTAGTTATTTTTTTTTTCTGTTGAACCACAATTCAAAAGCAATGTATAATTTTCATTAGTTGATATTCGGTAAATTTAAATAGAACATTTATTTGATCAATTTCAAGTTATTTCATTATCTACTTGTATAAGTGCATCTTCCCATCCTTATCTCCACCTCCCTTTTCATTGATTGACAGCTCTGGCTTCATGGAAGCAGAAAAGGGCAGCAATAGATAGAAAGCAAGCAGGTGGGAAGGTGCACGTAAATGTATAGCCACAGAAAGGGTGTACTGAGCAAGTGTACTTGGTCACTCTGTGCCGACAAATTCCATTTAATGACAAAAAGCAAGACGTTACACATGAACTGGACTCCAAGACCACAGGAAAAGTTTTATACTCCACAAAAATCTATGCAAAAGTAAATCTAAGGAAAATTGGTATAAATGTGACAAGCTATGTTGACTTTTGTCCAGCTGGTTTGGCTATTAACCATAATTATATTGCTATAGAGATTTGTCTCATTTTGTCCTGGTTAGATTTGGCAAATTGGCATGTAGTAGCCCTATTCTTACATACCTTGAAAAACAATTAATGTTGTGATTTGATTTTCATTTTCAAGAACTGAGCATAAAATGAGTTTTGATTTTAGACAATACGTTTAGTAGGAAACAGTCAAATGAATCACTTAAAAATACTACTGTGTCTCAATATAACTGTTCGCCAGCATCGATGCTACATCAGACTGAGATCTAAGGAATATGTAAGGCCAATTGAACAGCCTGAACTTTTTGGGAATGCTTTAAACCCCCCCACCAAAAAAAAAAAACAGCAAAAAACCGGACTATCACATTTTGCAGCATGAAAAGAGGCAGTGATAGGGTGCACTGAGTGCAAGTGCATTATACGCTTTATGCAAAGTGGTAAACAATCCTCTGCTAATCATACCATACATGTCTAGTTCCAGACAATAACCGATGGTATTTGAACACATCATATTAGTTTTTAGGCAAAAGTATTATATTAAAACGTCAATTTTGAAAAAAAATAGTCAACATTTACTGATTTCTTTTATGTGGATGGACAGGTTTACATGATTTTCACTTCAGGAAAAGTTAGTGTAAGATTCTGACCCGCTTGGTTGCCGGCCGAGGTAAACACAGGAACAATTTACGTTTAAAGGGAATCAGTCAGCAGGTTTTTGCTTCCCCATCTGAGAGGCAGAGACCCTGATTCCAGCGATGTGTCACTCACTGAGCTGATTGCTGTCATTTTGATAAAATCACCGTTTTCTCTGCTGCATATCTAGCAGTTATTTGAATGTAGACCAAGGTTATAACGAGCTCAGGCATCTGCTGGACTACCTGGCAGCAGGCCAAGTAGCCCTCTAATGGAAATCTCCTGCTAATTAAACAGTGATTTTTATAAAAGCTACACTAAGCAGCCCAGTAAGTGACACATCGCTGGAATCAGGATCTCTTTTCTTTCATTATGCTGTTCTCACATTAGGTGGTAAAAACCTGGTGACAGAGTCTATTTAAATGTCCAGCTGGTTTATTCAGGCTCCATAAATCGCTCAGTAGGACAAACTCAAAACAACCTTTTGATGGCACAAGGTAACAAACCAAAAAATAATAAGTCTATAAATAGCTGCGGGGTTGGCCCGTTCAGGATAATGTCCAACTCTATAGCAAGAGCCACACCACTAGAGGTCTGCACACCTCCACACACAGACACCTGAATGAGACTACTGGTATAATATACCACGCATCAGAGTGGAGATACTTTCCATGTCTTGTCTGACAAGTGGAATGACGTCACTGTTAAAGTGGTTGGCCTGACATGCAATACTATGCAAGAAATTTCTAACACACAATATGTCAGGAAAAAGGTTATATAAACTTAAGACTGTACAAATACACCAGATTTATCACAGTATGAAAGACCATGATAAATTGGCGTATTTTAAGACTTTTCATCTTACATGTGCATTTTAATAATGTCTAGTATAAGTTTAAACTGTCTAACAATTCAAATAAATCTGCCTATTCACTTTCTGGGTTGGCACCATAAATAGATGGACTACTAGTTGACCACTCCTAGAATGTTTGCCTCTTTATAAGTTATTTACTAAAAAAGCCAATATAGTTGAAAAAAAGGCAAATAGTTTTGGTCTTTTAGTAATTCTTATTATGTCAAACCTGATCCTGGAGGAACATGGACTTCACTTTTTTCTTAAACATTTAATAACGTTTGCGTTGAGTTATTTTTTTAGTTGAATTTATTGTAATCCATAAATAGAACAAGAAAAAAAAAAGGAGTACTGTGATAATAAATAGAACAATTTGCCATATAGACATTGTAATGTACAATATTAAGGTATATTGGTAGACCCTAAAAGCATTGTGTTTACATTGGGTGGTGTAGCACTTTTGCCACTGTCAAGTTTGATATTACACATCTTCCACACTTTTACAAGTAGCAGTGGTTTAGAATTCATTTGATATATCAAATTATAATTTATGTCTCTTGCTCAAAATGTGAAGAAATTGTTTAGCATTGATCAATACATTTGCGTTGTCACTTCAGTTTGCAGTTGATGTGTCTATTTTAACTGAGTTTTACACCACAGCCTGCACGTTATACACTGTGTGCAGAATTATTAGGCAAATGAGTATTTTGATCACATGATACTTTTTATACATGTTGTCCTACTTCAAGCTGTATAGGCTTAAGAGCCAACTACCAATTAAGTCAGGTGATGTGCATCTCTGTAATGAGGAGGGGTGTGGTGTAATGACATCAACACCCTATATAAGGTGTGCTTAATTAGGCAACTTCCTTTCCTTTGGCAAAATGGGTCAGAAGAGAGATTTGACGGGCTCTGAAAAGTCCAAAATTGTGAGATGTCTTGCAGAGGGATGCAGCAGTCTTGAAATTGCCAAACTTTTGAAGCATGATCACTGAACAATCAAGCGTTTCATGGCAAATAGCCAACAGGGTCGCAAGAAGCGTGTTGGGCAAAAAGGCCACGCAAAATAACTGCTCATGAATTGATGAAAATCAAGCGTGAAGCTGCCAAGATGCCATTTGCCACCAGTTTAGCCATATTTCAGAGCTGCAATGTTACTGGAGTATAAAAAAGCACAAGGTGTGCCATACTTCGGGACATGGCCAAGGTAAGGAAGGCTGAAAAACGACCACCTTTGAACAAGAAACATAAGATAAAACGTCAAGACTGGGCCAAGAAATATCTTAAGACTGATTTTTCAAAGGTTTTATGAACTGATGAAATGAGAGTGACTCTTGATGGGCCAGATGGATGGGCCAGAGGCTGGATCAGTAAAGGGGAGAGAGCTCTACTCCAACTCCGACACCAGCAAGGTGGAGGTGGGGTACTGGTATGGGCTGGTATCATCAAAGATGAACTTGTGGGACCTTTTCAGGTTGAGGATGGAGTGAAGCTCAACTCCCAGACCTACTGCCAGTTTCTGGAAGACAACTTCTTCAAGCAGTGGTACAGGAAGAAGTCAGTATCGTTCAAGAAAAACATGATTTTCATGCAGGACAATGCTCCATCACATGCATCCAACTACTCCACAGCATGGCTGGCCAGTAAAGGTCTAAAAGATGAAAAAATAATGACATGGCCCCCTTGTTCACCTGATCTGAACCCCATAGAGAACCTGTGGTCCCTCATAAAATGTGAGATCTACAGTGAGGGAAAACAGTACACCTCTCGGAAGTGTCTGGGAGGCTGTGGTGGCTGCTGCACGCAATGTTGATCGTAAACAGATCAAGCAGCTGACAGAATCTATGGATGGTAGGCTGTTGAGTGTAATCATAAAGAAAGGTGGCTATATTGTCACTAAGTTTTTGGGGTTTTGTTTTTGCATGTCAGAAATGTTTTTTTTTTCTAAATTTTGTGCAGTTATATTGGTTTATCTGGTGAAAATAAACAAGTGAGATGGAAATATATTTGTTTTTTATTAAGTTGCCTAATAATTATGCACAGTAATAGTTACCTGCACAAACAGATATCCTCCTAAGATAGCCAAATCTAAAAAAACCCCACTCCAACTTCCAAAAATATTAAGCTTTGATATTTATGAGTCTTTTGGGTTCATTGAGAACGTAGTTGTTGATCAATAATAAAAAAAATCCTCTAAAATACAACTTGCCTAATAATTCTGCACACAGTGTATACTTTATAGTTCATGAACTCAATTAAGTATTAATAAATTTAATGTATTATATTTCAGTGAAAGTGTAGCTGTGTATAAAAAGGTGTTTATATCATAGCTCCTGAGGCCACTAATTGGCCCTTGCCAGCATAGCTAGGCATACTCTTCAATCGACATATTCACAATGAACCTGGGTATACATTCAAGTCTACAGCAGGGATCTTGAGACGGCTTCATGCGGCCCCAGGAACAAGAGCTTCCCCAACATTCATGGTCTGATGCAGGGGGCCACAAACGTCAGCGCTTCTTTGATTCTAGCGATGTTATCTCACAGCTGTGCAGAGTCTCAGATGCACATGCTGAAAGGATGAAAGAGGGAGCCAATGGCCCCCTGTCCCACCATTGTATTCACCGGTATCTACAACCCAAGTATACTAGTTGAAATCAAGATGGTATGGCTTTTGGATTGCTGTTTACTGCCCTTTTGCTGTCCTGATCTGAACTTTGACGAGCTTTGCTATATATAGATTATTTAAGAAATCCTTTTCTTGGTCAATCATTTTTTAGGAGTTTTATGTAACTTTAAATGATGATGGGTTGACTTGCACATTCACGTGTGTTATCTGAATAAAGTGGCTATCTGGCCATTTTGGCAAGGCAGAGCACAATCATTCAATTTCAAAGTTAGACAGCAGTGGATGGCTGCTGATGTCAATGTGTAACAGCATATTCATTGGCGGAAGGAAAATGACGAGACATGACAGATTGTAGATATAAGCTTAATGTGATTAGAAGATTATATTGGCTCAGTAGATGGGATATGGTTACCAGGTAGTAAATACTAGTACTACAATAAATATTCAGAAGTCAGATTTGAAGGCATGTAATAAAAAAATGAGCAATAGAAATTAAAAGATGCTAGAAATTGTAACCTTGATGCATGTCTTTAACCAAAAGTTTAATATAGCTTGCACCATTTCATCCCCTAGATTTGTTCACAAATGCCTATAAATATATTATAGATGATGGAGAAAAACAATAGTCATAGCATGATCCAACAGTGTAATAGCAGACAGTTATTTCATTACAGACAATTGGAAACTTTCCTTTCTAATGAATGAAAACCATTATAGTAACAGTGGTAATGTGATATAAAGAGATTTTTACAATAAATTTACAGCGAAGAGAAGTCTGGTTATTTACCTTACGTCAAAATAAAGAGAAGATGCTAAAGCATTTGTAGATCGAAATATACAAAAAATAGAGTTTGAGTATCATGGAGAGCTACATAAATATGCAAACAAAAAGCGGATACTCAAAAAGTAGCCATCATCACAGTCACTCTTCTATAAAACAATGTCAGTCCATTGTTCCCATGAGTAACTACATCACAGTTTAAAGGTTTGAATTTTTTTAATGTGATAAAATGATAGAAAAATGGAGCTCACGTTACCCTTAAGACCACATCCAGTTGTTGAGTATTTGGTGAGTTTTTGACCTCAATATTTGTAAGCCAAAACCAGGAGTGGAGCAATCAGATGAAAAGTATAATAGAAACATGTGCGCTATTTCTGTATTTTTCCCCCATTCCTGGTTTTGGCTAACAAATATGTAAGTAAAAATTCTTACCGAATACTCATTGAGTGCACGTGGCCTTAGCAGAACATGAAACGTTTTACTCGAAGGCCACGTGCACATGCTGACTGTTTTTGGAGAATTTTTTACCTCTGTACTTGTAAGTCAAAATCTGGAGTGGAACAATCAGAGGAAAAGTGTAATAGAAACATAGGCACCATGTCAGTATTATTCACTCACTCCTGGTTTGGGCTTTCAAATACAGAGGTAAAAACCTCACCAAACACTCAACATGTGTACGTGGCCTAAGGGTTTATCCGAGATTAGAAAAAAGGTCTTTTTTAAATACTCAAAAGCCCTCCATTCTACTCCATGGACAGTGTCTGGCATTGCAGCTGATCCATATTACAATGAAATGAATGGATCTACAATAGCAGACAAAGCCTACCAATAAGAACCATAGAGTTTCTGGGGAAAAAAAAAAGTAGATCTTATTTATAATCCTGGACAACCCTTAAGTTTTCTAGAATTTAATTTGGCAATAATGAAAAACGTAGCAGTGAATTGTTATGGATATGTAGAAATGCATATCCCACAGGGTTGACTAATTCTGCTGTTGGTAACTTCAGGTCAATGAATTATGTTTGTGAGACTCTATATAATCTATGTAGGTCTTTGACTTGAGTGTGCATTAGATGCCAATCTGAGGCATTAGAGGATCAGGCACTTGGGATGATTGGATGTGCCAGACATCTCTCCTCTATAGAAGTCTATGATCGCCTGGAAGAGAACGTTTCTTGGCCACTTGGCCTCTGACAACTAATGCACACCTGAGATTATTCTACTCTAAATATTTTTATGATGTCTTTATTAGTCTGAATTTGGAGCAATAAATGATCAATATTGCCATTATACTTGAAAAAATAATTGTCCCTTCTATGGCAGCATAACAAATATACAGATTTGCAAAGAAAAACTATATCATTTTAAAAAATGATAGTTGCAAATATCATTGTAATATTAGGTCATTCACAAGTTCCACATAACTGATTAGATTGTTACTATAAACATAATATAAAAGTAGTCCATTAAGCTTTCAATGGGTTAAAGCAAATTACTGCTGGCATCCAGTATTCTAGGTTATCCTTTCCAAGGGAGGATGCTTGCTTATACTCCATTAAACCTAGAAGTGTATTGTAAACAAGTACTCCACCAGCACTGAACGACTGGATGGTAACTGAACTCTTCGGAAAGCTTTAACACTCTTTAAGTGCAGTTTTTAGTACTAACTTCTGTATTACAATATCAGGCCAATGATTTTTTTCCCTTTTTTAATATAATGCTAAATCCTGGCCGCACCATGAACCCAGTGGAGAGAAATTTGAGCACATTTGTTACCACAAACTAAAAATTGGAGGCACATACTGTCCCTGGCTTTCTGAATATGTTTGTTTTTGGCTACAACAGGAAGCCTCCAACATGTTCTCCTTTTTACATGAAGCTCAAGTGGTGGCAGAGCAAGAGGCTGAAAGGCAAACTTCAAGCTCTTAGAAGTTCCTCGGACAATTTGACTCCATGTTTCCTTGGAATAAGCCCTGTCAACGATAAGCCAGTGCAGTGATCTTGGAAGATCTTGCCCAAGTGTAATTGTCTTTTTCTTGCTTATCCATATCATGGTCTTCAGTCAGTGGGCTGGGGCACAACAGTTATGTGGAGGAAGTTGTCTGGATAGCTGAAATGTTCACTTAGCCATTGCAACGGGGTCTCCAACAACGGTTCTATACCGTGGATCATCACTTGATATTTCTTTTCTCCATCTGGAAACAAAAACATTAAAATAATGTCATAAAGCAATGAAAAAAAGTAAAATGAGCTTGAGATCATGAGTCTATTTTATGAAAACTAACAATTAGATCGCACCTTTCATAACATGGAATCTCATCATTTGCTGTGGGCAAAGACTCAACATTTTGTCTACATACCTTAAAGTGCAACCATGCTTTTAATTTTTATTTCATAAATCAATAGTACACATGACAATAAGCAACTTTATAATACATCCTATCAAATGTACGTCTTTCTCTGACAGAACTGATCAGTCATTATCAAAATTCTCAATTCTGAGGAAAAGTCTGTATTCAGAGAAGACTTTCCCATTACTGAGATAGGAGATGGCAGTTTCAACTGATAAGATTCTAGGAAGATAGAAGAGGGAAAAGAGAGTGGAGTTAAACCCTCCCTCTAGCTTCTCCCATCCTGATAGAATCATCAGTAATAGTCGCCATCTTCTATCTCAGTAAAGGGAAAGTCTTTACTGAATACAGATTTTACCCCAGAATTGAGAATTTTGATAATAACTGCTCAATTCTGGCAGAGTAAGGAGAAAATTTGTCTGATACGAAATATTACACAGTTGCTTTTTTCATGTGTACTATTGATTTATGAAATGCAAATTAAAACAATGGTTATGTTTAAACAGATTGTCTAATACTAGGGCAACCAATTGTCAATTGATATATTTCCCTGTATAAAATAAAAACAGCCTCACCTTTGGAGTTGGTGCCATTCCTTTAACATCAGCACATGGTCTCCTGGGGCTCATATGACTTTTTATGTCACATGAGACCTGCAGCCAATCACCGGCCGCCTCAATCATTTTCTTCAGACGAAACGCCTGGAAGAAGTGAAAGTTGCTGCTCTAACCTCCTACTTCAGATGTCTATCAAATATGTGTAAAGGAAGTGAGAATGAAGCAACTACTAATTGGCTGCAGGGCTCATGTGGCAGAACCACGTTACATGAGCCCTGGGAGATAAGGTGCCGGCAAAGGAGATGGGTATAGCAATACATAAGGGTGTGTCTGAGTAGTGGGAGATCAGGCGCCGACACAGGAGATGGGTATAGCAATACATAAGGGTGTGTCTGAGTAGTGGGAGATCAGGTGCCGACACAGGAGATGAGTATAGCAATACATAAGGGTGTGTCTGAGTAGTGGGAGATCAGGCGCCGGCACAGGAGATGGGCATAGCAATACATAAGGGTATGTCCGAGTAGTGGGAGCAGGGCCGGCGTCAGCACCCGGCATACCCGGGCAAATGCCGGGGCCCTGGAGAGCCGGGGGGGCCCACTCGGCCTCGTCAGTTCTGGTGCCCCTTGTCGGGGCCCACTCGCCTTAGTTCTGCTGCCCCCGGGCCAAGTTCCGGGGACCGCAGTCCTCGGCAGGAATCTGCGGCGCCATCCCTTTAAGGCATGTAGACTTCCTGGTTTGAACTTCATCTGTGGGCGGAGCTACCGACCGGCGTCCTGCTCAGTCCCACAGATGAAGGAGGCGCAGTGCCAGCCAGCGACCCCCAGCACAGCACTTCTTTCCGGCGCTGTGTGGGCCTTCTCTCCACTGTGATCGAGCAGTATGTGCCCTCCCCGCCCCACGATTTATGGGCCCCGGTGAGCTGTATGGGCTTCTCCCCCCCTAGGTGTATGCCCTGCCCCCCCGGTGCCGTATGTGCTGGCCCCTGGAGCTGTGTGTTTAGGCCCCGCAGACCCGCGTGTGGGCCCCCCAGTGCCGCATGTGTGGGCCCCCCCAGAGCCGCGAGTGGCAGCCCCCCAGAGCCGCGTTTGTGGGTCCCCCAGAGCCACGTGTGTGGGCCCCCCAGGGCCGCGTGTGTCTCTGTATGTATGCAGCAGAGCTGTGTGTGTCTGTATGTATGTAGCAGAGCTGTGTCTGTATGTATGTAGCAGAGCTATGTGTGTCTGTATGTATGAAGCAGAGCTATTTGTGTCTGTATGTATGAAGCAGAGCTATGTGTGTCTGTATGTATGTAGCAGAGCTATGTGTGTCTGTATGTATGTAGCAGAGCTATGTGTGTCTGTATGTATGTAGCAGAGCTATGTGTGTCTGTATGTATGTAGCAGAGCTGTGTGTATGTATGTAGCAGAGCTGTGTGTATGTATGTATGTATGTATGTAGCAGAGCTATGTGTGTATGTATGTAGCAGAGCTATGTGTGTATGTATGTAGCAGAGCTATGTAGCAGAGCCATGTATGTAGCAGAGATGTGTATGTATGTAGCAGAGCTAGGTATGTAGCAGAGCTATGTATGTAGCAGAGCTATGTGTGTATGTATGTAGCAGAGCTATGTGTGTATGTATGTAGCAGAGCTATGTGTGTATTATGTAGCAGAGCTATGTGTGTATTATGTAGCAGAGCTATGTGTGTCTGTATGTATGTAGCAGAGCTGTGTGTGTCTGTATGTATGTATGCAGCAGGGTATCTGTGTGTGTCTGCCTGTATGGAGCAGAGCTGTGTCTGTATGTATGTATGCAGCATAGCTATGTGTGTCTGTCTATATGTGTCCAGCAGAGCTGTGTATGTCTGTATGCATGTATGATGTGTATCTATGTATGTCAGTGTATATGACTGTATAGATGTCAGTTCTATATGTATTTTTGTGAGTTTGTCTTTAAATATGTATATGTATGTGTACGTATGTATGTGTCTATGTGTGGATGGGGCCCACTGGGACTCTTCCGTCCGGGGCCCACAAAAACTGGAGCCGGCCCTGAGTGGGAGATCAGGCGCCGGCACAGGAGATGGGTATAGCAATACATAAGGGTGTGTCCGAGTAGTGGGAGATCAGGCGCCGGCACAGGAGATGGGCATAGCAATACATAAGGGTGTGTCTAAGTAGTGGACAATATCTTTAAATCAGACCCAAAATGTTTTCACTTAAAAGACTATAATCATTGAGATCCAGCTTTAAATGTACACTTATAGACTTTTTATTTCAACTTGCTGTCTTTAGTAAAAAAATAAGGTACTCGGGCATCATAGCTTCCACAGATCATGAAAAATAAAAACAAAAAGACCATCTGCTAACAATGCGAACACTGGATAGTTACATATTAAGTGATATCCACAACTAATAATAACACTGAATTGTTTGATCCTGTAATGTAAAAACACAAAATGCTGAAATCCAAATGTAATACATTCATAATGAACACTGCAGGCAGACTGGACACAATACAATGATGCCCACATTATTTTATTAGAATTTGACTCATTTTAGAAACAATCAATTAGAAAAAGTGTTTGCGAGTCACTGATGACAATGGTCTCATACATTACAAATCCGTTTTTAATTATTCATCCGACGGTCTCCACAAGTCCAACTCCAGGGGAGAAGATACATCGTAAGCGCTTTGGTTAAAAGGGCTGAAAACTGAAGCTGAGTCACTCTGTCTGCCCAAGCTGCATGGAATGCTTCTTCGAAGGAGACATCTCAAGCACAGTATACACTAACTTCATAAATCACATTCATTATTGGGAAAAGTTACTTTTCCTGGAGCTCTGGTGCAATTAAACATTCATACTAAAAACCTTAATGGACAGATACGAACATTCAGCTCCCCAAAAATGTATAAAGCACATTCCACAGAGCAGACAGATTGGGAACCAGAGTTAGGAATCTGTCTCGGTGACTTAAAAGGTATTATCTTTATAAATCTGTTGTGGTTTTTAACCTGCAGAAGAGCCATTTTATTTTTACCTCTCTGCTGGGACAGACTCCAAAGGAAAAAAAAATATCTGCAGAGAAAAGATTTACTGTTATAATGCCTGTATTGTATATATACTTGTTCCTGAGAAATTTCCAGTTGCAACTTTACAATTATTTTATTTTTTGGCAAAGATGGAATTGAATTAAATTTATATGCATTTATATCATTTAAAAGTGTTATCCGGTCTAAACTGACAAGTCTGCAGTCCCTTTTTGTGATTAACATTAATGCTGATGGCACATAGGACACAGTAATTACAAAAAACGACAAAGACCCCAGTGATTAGCAGCATGGAAACATGAGAAATGTTGGCGTCAGTGTATTACCTATCTTTAGGAGGTGGAAAACCCCTTTAACGGGTTAAAATAACTTAAAACCTAGGTTTTGTTGTTTTTTTTTTAATTCATCCAGCCAACAACCAAGCAAATAATAAGTCAAGTACACTTTATTGTTTTGAGTCATTATTATCATAAAGCATAACATTCAGTTTGTTGCATGGGAGGGTGGAAATTAAATTTCATAATTGGTTCTGGTAAGTAGAAAGAATTGATGAAGCCGTATTGAGGGGGTGTATGGAAAAATAAAAAAGGAAAGAAAAAAGCAGTTAAATTCGAAATAAAAGTCAAAAATTATTTGGCTGAGTTATGAACGTTTGCAGTCTGAACCAGTGGAGTCGTCATTTACTTGATATATCTCCTCAAAAGATTTGACGCTACTAGTTAAAAATAGAGATGGGCGAACCGGCAGATGTTAGGGTTCGGAAAGTCCAGCTGGACTTTAAAAAAAAACGCCTGGTTCGGAATTGGACTAAGTCTATGGAGACCCAAACTTGAATGTTATAAAATGGTGTTAGTAAAAGCTAGGGAGCTGCAAAAGGAAGCAAAATATGGATTATAGCAGGACAACTATACTTAAAGTTTCCGAGCGGCTGTCACACTGCTTCCGGGTCTTCCCATTAAACTTTCATGAATATTCATGGTTTCCCCAGCCCACCCTCTGTGACTGCATCTGTGATTAGTTGCCCTCACAGTAGCTCTCTGGGTCCCCGAAGTGGAATGTAAAAATAAATAAATAATTGGAAAAAATAGCGGGCGGTCCCCCGTATTTTGAGACTTACTTCAGAAAAAGCAGACAGCTGAAGGCTGACGCTCCCAGCTTTCCCTGCCGCCAGCAGCCCCCAGCACTGCTCCAGAGCTGCCCGCACCTCCACTGGACTCTGTGTGTATATATATATATATATATATATATATATATATATATATATATATACACCCCCCCTCCCGTATATTCGGATTATAAGACTATAAGAAAATTTGGGGGAACAAAAGTGTGTCTTATAAAGCGAAAAATACGGTATTTAAATAAATTAAAAAAGCTGGTGTGGGGTCCCTCATATTTTGATACACAGACAAGATAAAGCAGACATGGTGGGGGCTGGTATTCTCAGGCTGGAAAGGCTCAATATAATTGGGCACTCCCCAGCCTAAAAATAACAGCCTGCAGTCGCCCCAGTATTGGCACATCCATTAGATGTGCCAATCCTGGTGCTTTGCCTTGCTCATCCCGATTGTACTGTAGCATTGGCAATCGGGATAATATAAGATGTTAATGACAGCTGTGATTTGTCAAAAAATCACAGCTGTCATCAAGCCCGAGGGTAGTAATGTGGAGGGGTCTATGAGATCCCCATTACTAACTGTGTAAGTAAAAATAAAAACACAAAGCACAGAGAAAAATCATTCATTTGAAAGAAAAAAAAACAACACAGAAAAACCCCTTTCTCCAATTTATTAACCCCCAAAACACCAATGCTGCTCTAATGTAATTAACACCATGACGATCTCGGCTCTGCTAGATGATGTCGCACTCCACAGTCACTTATAAAACATTAGATGTTAGCACATTGAGTATTTAGTTGCAGACATTTCTGCACCTACTCTGCAACTTCTGGCAGAAAAAACGCACCAAAACTGGTAATTCAGCATAGAGTTATGAACGTTTGCAGTCTGAACCAGTGGAGTCGTCATTTACTTGATATATCTCCTCAAAAGATTTGACGCTACTAGTTAAAAATAGAGATGGGCGAACCGGCAGATGTTAGGGTTCGGAAAGTCCAGCTGGACTTTAAAAAAAAACGCCTGGTTCGGAATTGGACTAAGTCTATGGAGACCCAAACTTGAATGTTATAAAATGGTGTTAGTAAAAGCTAGGGAGCTGCAAAAGGAAGCAAAATATGGATTATAGCAGGACAACTATACTTAAAGTTTCCGAGCGGCTGTCACACTGCTTCCGGGTCTTCCCATTAAACTTTCATGAATATTCATGGTTTCCCCAGCCCACCCTCTGTGACTGCATCTGTGATTAGTTGCCCTCACAGTAGCTCTCTGGGTCCCCGAAGTGGAATGTAAAAATAAATAAATAATTGGAAAAAATAGCGGGCGGTCCCCCGTATTTTGAGACTTACTGCAGAAAAAGCAGACAGCTGAAGGCTGCAGCCCCCAGCTTTGTGCGTTATCTTGTGTATCAAAATACGAGGGACCTCCTGAGGCTTTTTTTTTTTAATTACCGTATTTTTCGCTTTATAAGACGCACTTGATTATAAGACGCACCCCCAAATTTGGTGAAGGAATAGAGAATTTTTTAATAAATGGGGTCCGTCTTATAATGCCAGTGTCCGTCTAACAAATAATATAGGGTATATGTTCCTCATAGCCCCCTCATCCTAAAATTAGCCCCCTTAATCTGGATATGGCCACCTTATATTGAACACGTCCCCCAGTGATGCCACATTTCCCCTATGGCTGGCACACATCCTCTATGGCTGGCACACAGGCCCACTGTGGCTGGCACACAGGCCCACTGTGGCTGGCACACAGGCCCACTGTGGCTTGCATACAGGCCCACTGTGGCTGGCATACAGGCCCACTCTGGCAGGCAGACAGGCCCACTCTGGCAGGCAGACAGGCCCACTCTGGCAGGCAGACAGGCCCACTGTGGCAGGCAGACAGGCCCACTGTGGCAGGCACACATCACCCTGTTACATATCGCTCCCATGTGGCTGCTTTTAGTAAAATAAACTCTTTCCTTACCTTCTGCAGCGCTGTCCTGTCTCATGTGTCCTTCCTCGGGGTTGAGCTCATCCTGTCTCCTGCACTTCCTACTTCCTGGTTCTAGTGCAGGTCATGTGATCGGGACAGCAGAGAGATATCTCTGCGTGCCTAATCACAGCAGCAGGAGGGAGACCGGGCACAGACGCTGGAGGAGGTGAGTAAAAAGTTTATTATTTTACTATGGGCAGCAGCACGGGAGGCCATATCTAACACAGGGGGAGGGGGGATCCTGTGCGATCAAAGGTAAGCACAGGCAGATATAATATGCCCCGCTGCCACAGCCCATCAGCACGATGCAGTTTCAGCACCACGCTTCTGATGGACAGCGGCTGTGCATATTATATGAGCGGGAGCAGGAGATCAAACGCTGACGCTCCCAGCTTTCCCTGCCGCCAGCAGCCCCCAGCACTGCTCCAGAGCTGCCCGCACCTCCACTGGACTCTGTATATATATATATATATATATATATATATATATATATATATATATATATATATATATATATATATATACACCCCCCCTCCCGTATATTCGGATTATAAGACTATAAGAAAATTTGGGGGAACAAAAGTGTGTCTTATAAAGCGAAAAATACGGTATTTAAATAAATTAAAAAAGCTGGTGTGGGGTCCCTCATATTTTGATACACAGACAAGATAAAGCAGACATGGTGGGGGCTGGTATTCTCAGGCTGGAAAGGCTCAATATAATTGGGCACTCCCCAGCCTAAAAATAACAGCCTGCAGTCGCCCCAGTATTGGCACATCCATTAGATGTGCCAATCCTGGTGCTTTGCCTTGCTCATCCCGATTGTACTGTAGCATTGGCAATCGGGATAATATAAGATGTTAATGACAGCTGTGATTTGTCAAAAAATCACAGCTGTCATCAAGCCCGAGGGTAGTAATGTGGAGGGGTCTATGAGATCCCCATTACTAACTGTGTAAGTAAAAATAAAAACACAAAGCACAGAGAAAAATCATTCATTTGAAAGAAAAAAAAACAACACAGAAAAACCCCTTTCTCCAATTTATTAACCCCCAAAACACCAATGCTGCTCTAATGTAATTAACACCATGACGATCTCGGCTCTGCTAGATGATGTCGCACTCCACAGTCACTTATAAAACATTAGATGTTAGCACATTGAGTATTTAGTTGCAGACATTTCTGCACCTACTCTGCAACTTCTGGCAGAAAAAACGCACCAAAACTGGTAATTCAGCATAGAGTTCAAGGACTTCACTGAGGTCACTGAGCTCAATGAGTTCACCTCAGGTGAGGTTACATATGGGGTACTGTGGGAACAGCCAGCTGTTACTTCAGTTGAATTGCCTGAAGTCCCTACTCTTACAGCTGTGGCTTCGTCAGTGTGTCCTTGACGCCACAGTGATCGGTCACGTTTTCTAATGTGACCACCATGCACTACAACCTCTGAATGTAGCAGAGCCTGGATCATCGTGGGACCTCATTTGGATTACAGTGGACCTGTAGGGGTGTTTTGGGCGTTATTAACTTGAGAACTATGGGTTTTTTTTTGTTTTGCTTTTTTAATTAAATAAAAGCCTTGTTCTCTTTGTTATTTTTTTTGTTTTTACTTACACAATTAGTATTGGGGGGGGGACTCATAGACCCCTACCCATTATGAACCTCAGGCTTGATCACAGCTGTGATTTTTTGACAAATCATAATTGTCATTAACCCCTTATATTATCCCGATTGTCACTGCTCCAGGACAATTGGGATATGCCAGGTAAAGCGCCAGTATTGGGGCCCCTAATGGATGGCGGCTGCAGCATTCAGCTGTCTGCTTTATCTGCAGTGAGTATCAAAAAACATCATTCTGTGTACATACAAATGCTGTCAGCCTGCCTAAAAAGGCTATTAAATGACCACTGGTCACTGGCATCTGGAAATGTGAACAGTAAGCCCAGCCTAACCCACATGAATAGATTAAAGGGAATCTGTCAGCAGGTTTTTGCTACCTCATCTGAGAGCAGCACAATGCAGGCAGACAGACCCTTAATCCAACAATGTATCACTAAAGGCCGCTTTACACGCTATCAAAGATAATAAAGTCTGGCTCACTGTAATTTTAGTTGGTGCTCCGAGAAAAATATACCATATAACAAGATTAGCTCGGGCACACAAAATGAAAGTCTGAGACAAAATGCTGCTGGTGAAATAATCTGCTTATTTTTTATTTTGGTGCAAAGGTCAAAATTATTCAATTCTCTTTTTTTCTAACGTTTCGGCCCCAGTCTATAGGCCTTCGTCAGAGAAGTCTATAATGAAAGTATACAGAAAGGAAAAAAAGAACATGTTTATAAAGACATAATCATGATATCACACAACCGTAACATGTATAAGAATGATGAATCATGTACAAGATAGGTACCAATAACAAAAAATAAAAATAAAAAATTAAAACAAGACATGAAAATAAAGAGTCATGTATTCCATATACAGTATGTTGATATTTCATAATTTACATAAACATAGGAGAAGAAGGGAATTTTGTTTACTTACCGTAAATTCCTTTTCTTCTAGCTCTAATTGGGAGACCCAGACAATTGGGTGTATAGGCTATGCCTCCGGAGGCCGCACAAAGTACTACACTTAAAAGTGTTAGGCCCCTCCCCTTCTGCCTATACACCCCCCGTGCTCCCACGGGCTCCTCAGTTTTGGTGCAAAAGCAAGAAGGAGGAAAAATAATTATAAACTGGTTTAAAGTAACTTCAATCCGAAGGAAACTCGGAGAACTGAAACCATTCAACATGAACAACATGTGTACACAAAAAAACAGGGGCGGGTGCTGGGTCTCCCAATTAGAGCTAGAAGAAAAGGAATTTACGGTAAGTAAACAAAATTCCCTTCTTCTTTTTCGCTCTATTGGGAGACCCAGACAATTGGGACGTCCAAAAGCAGTCCCTGGGTGGGTAAAATAATACCTCGTAAGAGAGCCGTAAAACGGCCCTTTCCTACAGGTGGGCAACCGCCGCCTGAAGGACTCGTCTACCTAGGCTGGCATCCGCCGCAGCATAGGTATGCACCTGATAGTGCTTCGTGAAAGTGTGCAGGCTCGACCAGGTAGCCGCCTGACACACCTGTTGAGCCGTAGCCTGGTGCCTCAAAGCCCAGGACGCTCCCACGGCTCTGGTAGAATGGGCCTTCAGCCCTGAGGGAACCGGAAGCCCAGCCGAACGGTAAGCTTCGATAATTGGCTCCTTGATCCACCGAGCCAGGGTTGATTTGGAAGCCTGTGACCCTTTACGCTGGCCAGCGACAAGGACAAAGAGTGCATCCGAGCGGCGCAGGGGCGCCGTACGAGAAATGTAGAGTCTGAGTGCTCTCACCAGATCTAACAAGTGCAAATCCTTTTCACATTGGTGAACTGGATGAGGATAAAAAGAGGGTAAGGAAATATCCTGATTGAGATGAAAGGGGGATACCACCTTAGGGAGAAATTCCGGAACCGGACGTAGAACCACCTTGTCCTGGTGAAAAACCAGAAAAGGGGCTTTGCACGACAACGCTGCTAGCTCAGACACTCTCCGAAGAGAAGTGACTGCTACTAGAAAAACCACTTTCTGCGAAAGTCGTGAGAGGGAGATATCTCTCATTGGCTCGAATGGTGGTTTCTGAAGAACCATCAGCACCCTTTTTAGATCCCAGGGTTCTAACGGCCGCTTGTAAGGTGGAACGATGTGACAAACTCCCTGCAGGAACGTGCGTACCTGTGGAAGTCTAGCTAGGCGCTTCTGGAAAAACACAGAGAGCGCTGAAACTTGTCCCTTAAGGGAACCGAGCGACAAACCCTTTTCCAGTCCAGATTGAAGGAAGGACAGAAAAGTAGGTAATGCAAATGGCCAGGGAGAAAAACCCTGAGCAGAGCACCACGACAGGAAAATTTTCCACGTCCTGTGATAAATCTTGGCGGACGTTGGTTTCCTAGCCTGTCTCATAGTGGCAATGACTTCTTGAGATAACCCTGAAGACGCTAGGATCCAGGACTCAATGGCCACACAGTCAGGTTGAGGGCCGCAGAATTCAGATGGAAAAACGGCCCTTGAGACAGCAAGTCTGGTCGGTCTGGTAGTGCCCACGGTTGGCCGACCGTGAGATGCCACAGATCCGGGTACCACGACCTCCTCGGCCAGTCTGGAGCGACGAAGATGGCGCGGCGGCAGTCGGCCCTGATCTTGCGTAACACTCTGGGCAACAGTGCCAGCGGAGGAAACACATAAGGGAGCTGAAACTGCGACCAATCCTGAACTAAGGCGTCTGCCGCCAGAGCTCTGGGATCTTGAGACCGTGCCATGAACGTTGGTACCTTGTTGTTGTGCCGGGACGCCATGAGGTCGACGTCCGGCACCCCCCAGCGGCAACAGATCTCCTGAAACACGTCCGGGTGAAGGGACCATTCCCCTGCGTCCATGCCCTGGCGACTGAGATAATCTGCTTCCCAGTTTTCCACGCCTGGGATGTGAACTGCGGATATGGTGGAGGCCGTGGCTTCCACCCACATCAAAATCCGCCGGACTTCCTGGAAGGCTTGTCGACTGCGTGTGCCGCCTTGGTGGTTGATGTATGCCACCGCTGTGGAATTGTCCGACTGAATTCGGATCTGCTTGCCTTCCAGCCACTGCTGGAACGCTTTCAGGGCAAGATACACTGCCCGAATTTCCAGAACATTGATCCGAAGCGAGGACTCTTGCCGGGACCACGTACCCTGAGTCCTGTGGTGGAGAAAAACCGCTCCCCACCCTGACAGACTTGCGTCCGTCGTGACTACTTCCCAGGATGGGGGTAGGAAGGATTTCCCCTTCGATAATGAAGTGGGAAGAAGCCACCACCGAAGGGAAGCTTTGGTCGCCTGAGAGAGGGAGACGGTCCTGTCGAGGGACGTCGGCTTCCTGTCCCATTTGCGTAGGATGTCCCATTGAAGAGGACGCAGGTGAAACTGCGCGAAAGGGACTGCTTCCATTGCTGCCACCATCTTCCCCAGGAAGTGCATGAGGCGCCTCAAGGGGTGTGACTGGCCTTGAAGGAGAGATTGTACCCCTGTCTGTAGTGACCGCTGCTTGATCAGCGGAAGCTTCACTATCGCTGAGAGGGTATGAAACTCCATGCCAAGGTATGTGAGCGATTGGGCCGGTGTCAGATTTGACTTTGGAAAATTGATGATCCACCCGAAACTCTGGAGAGTCTCCAGGGTAGCGTCGAGGCTGTGTTGGCATGCCTCTTGAGAGGGTGCCTTGATCAACAGATCGTCCAAGTACGGGATCACCGAGTGACCCTGAGAATGGAGGACCGCTACTACAGTAGCCATAACCTTGGTGAAAACCCGTGGGGCTGTTGCCAGGCCGAATGGCAGTGCCACGAACTGCAGGTGTTCGTTTCCTATGGCGAAGCGCAAGAAGCGCTGGTGCTCTGGGGCAATCGGAACGTGGAGATAAGCATCTTTGATATCGATCGATGCAAGGAAATCTCCTTGGGACATTGAGGCGATGACGGAGCGAAGGGATTCCATCCGGAACCGCCTGGTCTTTACGTGTTTGTTGAGAAGTTTCAGGTCTAGGACAGGACGGAAAGACCCGTCCTTCTTTGGGACCACAAACAAGTTGGAGTAAAAACCGTGGCCCTGTTGATGAAGAGGAACAGGGACCACCACTCCTTCTGCCTTCAGAGTGCCCAGCGCCTGCAGAAGAGCCTCGGCTCTCTCGGGAGGCGGAGAAGACCTGAAGAATCGAGTCGGGGGACGAGAGATGAACTCTATCTTGTAACCGTGAGACAGAATGTCTCTCACCCAGCGGTCTTTTATTTGTGGCAGCCAAGCGTCGCAAAAGCGGGAGAGCCTGCCACCGACCGAGGATGCTACTAGAGGAGGTCGAAAGTCATGAGGAAGCCGCCTTGTTAGCGGTGCCTCCAATGTTCTTTTTAGGACGTGACTTAGACCGCCATGCATCAGAGTTCCTTTGTTCTTTCTGAGACCTTTTGGACGAGGAGAATTGGGACCTGCCCGCGCCCCGAAAGGACCGAAACCTCGCCTGCCCTCTCCTCTGTTGGGGAATGTTCTGTTTGGGCTGGGGAAAGGATGTATCCTTTCCCTTGGATTGTTTGATGATTTCATCCAGACGCTCGCCAAACAGCCTGTCGCCAGAAATTGGCAAACTGGTTAAGCGCTTTTTGGAAGCAGAATCTGCCTTCCATTCCCGTAGCCACAAGGCCCTGCGGAGTACCACCGAATTGGCGGTCGCCACCGCCGTACGGCTCACAGAGTCCAGGACAGCATTAATAGCGTAAGACGCAATTGCCGAGGTCTGGGTGGTAATGGATGCCACTTGTGGCGCGGCCGTGCAAGTGGCTGCTTCAATTTGCGCTTGACCTGCTGAGATAGCTTGCAGCGCCCATACGGCTGCGAATGCTGGGGCAAAAGAAGCTCCGATAGCTTCATAGATGGATTTCAACCAGAGCTCCATCTGCCTGTCAGTGGCATCTTTGAGCGAGGCCCCATCTTCCACTGCAAGTATGGATCTAGCCGCCAGTCTGGAGATTGGAGGATCCACTTTGGGACATTGAGTCCAACCTTTAACCACGTCCGGGGGGAAAGGATAACGTGTATCCTTAAGGCGCTTAGAAAAACGCTTATCTGGACAAGCATGGTGATTCTGGATTGCCTCTCTGAAATCAGAGTGGTCTAGAAACATACTCTGTGTCCGCTTGGGAAACCTGAAACGAAATTTCTCCTGCTGAGAAGCTGACTCCTCCGCCGGAGGGGCTGAGGGAGAAATATCCAGCAACTGATGGATGGACGCAATAAGATCGTTCACTATGGCGTCCCCGTCTGGAGTATTAAGATTGAGAGCGCTCTCAGGATCAGAATCCTGATCAGCTGTCTCCGCATCATCAACCAAAGATTCCCCCCGCTGAGACCCTAAACAATATGATGTCGAGGGAAATTCTAAGCGAGCCCGCTTAGTCAATCTGGGGCTGGGGTCTAAGTCAGAACCCTCAGACTGGGATGTAGGAGATACCCCGGGAGGACATTGTTGGTCCAACTGAGGGGGGCCCGGGAACAACGATTCAACAGGGTCCCGTTGCTGAGATACCGGCCTGGACTGCAAGGCTTCTAGTATCTTAGCCATAGTCTCAGAGAGTTTAGCAAACTCAGTCCCCGTCACCTGGACAGTGTCAACAGGTGTCTCCCCCTGGGCCCCTCTTAGCATAGGCTCCGGCTGAAGAAGTGGCACAGGGGTCGAACACTGCACACAATGAGGGTCAGTGGAACCTGCCGGTAGTGGGGTCTTACAAGCGGCGCAGGCAGCATAATAAGCCTGTGTTTTGGCACCCCTGCCTTTTGTGGGCGCCATGCTATAGTTTTCCTTGAGTTACACAAAAGGGTATATAGCCAGAATGCACTGTGCTCATACAGTGTAAAGTATATATGATACACAAATAATGTACCAATACACTACAGCACCATGGGGCTAGCACCAACAGATGCTGCTTACCAGCCGCCTAAAGCGGTTGTGAGGCCACCAGAGACCGTGTCTGGGTCTCCCAGGACTTGTCCCTCTTCTGCAGCGTCGGTGGAGCTGACAGGAATGGCTGCGGCGTCCTGACGAGATGAGGGAGCTGTGGGCGTGGCCGAGAAAGAGCGCGAACTGGTGCTCACACCGTGCACAGTGAGGGGGGTGGAGTATGTAAATCATACTCCAGCCCTCAGAGCTGCTCGCTCCGTGCAGCGTCCCGCCCTTCCCCCTGCCTGTCAGGGCTGAGGGCGGGAGAAAAGTAAACTAGGCCGCAAGGAAGCCGGGGACTCTAGTAATAAACGCGGCCGCCGTAAAAGCGCGGCCGGCGTGAAAGTCCCCGGCGAACTACAAGTCCCAGCCGCGCCGCAGTGTCCCATGGCAGCGGCGGTTAGTGCGGTAGCCCTTACATATAAACACACTCAGCGACGCTGAGTGTGTAATGGCACATATAGACCCGGTCAGCGCCGCGGTCCCCGGTGCACTAGCACACCCAGCAAAGCTGAGGTGATGCCGTGCGCGGTCCCCACAGGGATACAGCGTACCTCCAAGATGCAGGGCCATGTCCCTGAACGATACTCGGCTCCTATCCATCAGGCTCCACAGGAGTTGTGGATGGAGCACGGTCTCAGTGCCTGGAGACCGGTAAGATCCCACTTCACCCAGAGCCCAGAGGGGGATGGGGAAGGAAAGCAGCATGTGGGCTCCAGCCTCCGTACCCGCAATGGATACCTCAACCTTAACAACACCGCCGACAAGAGTGGGGTGAGAAGGGAGCATGCTGGGGGCCCTATATGGGCCCACTTTTATTCCATCCGACATAGTCAGCAGCTGCTGCTGACTAATCTGTGGAGCTGTGCTGTGCGTGTCTGACCTCCTTCGCACAAAGCAAAAAACTGAGGAGCCCGTGGGAGCACGGGGGGGTGTATAGGCAGAAGGGGAGGGGCCTAACACTTTTAAGTGTAGTACTTTGTGCGGCCTCCGGAGGCATAGCCTATACACCCAATTGTCTGGGTCTCCCAATAGAGCGAAAAAGAAAACAACCACACTGAGATAAATACGCAAACGTACCTATATGATCAGAGAAGATGAATATGTATGACTCCCACATAAAGGGGATCCTGATATGACTTTATTAATTTGCCTAAAATGTAGACATAGATTCTTTTAGAAAAAATTGAAACCCAACATGTGTTTCTGGGCAAATTTTCTATAGAGAGAAAAAAACCTTTTTATTTCTCTACAGGGAAAGGCGGCAAGGGAAAATCAGAGATATGGTGACAGATACAGAAGCGAGGTCATAGAATTCATGATCAAGAAAAAACTAAAAGGATTATAAGAAAAAGGAGGGAGAAGAATAGTAAAGGAGGTGAACAAAAAGAAATGGAGTGACAACATAGGAAACCAAAATAGATCTGGATAGAGCTACCTTTGCCGTTGATCAATATTAGTATATCAAGAAACGGGGATGAGGGCACCTGTTCCACAGATGACCAAAGGTATTGTGGTATCCACTAAATAGTGCTGTGATAAGAAATATACAAAGTAAGTAGTATGGTGTCATACAGCTGCGTAGACCATGAATGGTGCTATAAAAGAATATACGTACCAACAGGGTATATACTGAAAATTAGGTGACCTCCTCAGAATACAGAGGTAACGTGATGTCCACGTATTGAGACCTAACATCATAAATAAATATAAGTACAAAGGTGCGTATCCCCAGAAAAAGGACAACCCTATGATGATATAAGAAGCTACAAACCGCTCAAGTGTGCATAGATGCAGATCTACATGAGTCTGCTGGTGGTACTGCAATCCTTATAGCTGGTATTATGACTGATGTTATCCTATAAGTGAACTATAGATAAAAAGATTTATATATCAATGTGTGCATACAATTATCTCTAGTAGAGGATCTCAGATATTACACGGTAATACATACCGCCTAAGAGTAAGCTGAATTCTCATGGGCACCACGAACAATAATCACACTGAGGGTTGAAGTACTACAATGTATCGCAATAAGCTGCCTGAAAGACGTACATACAGATCATAATATCAGATCAACAGCATAAGGGCAAAGAGAGTAAGAGAAAAAGGAAATGCAAAAACGTTATAACACACCTGGTATGCTGACAAAGATTAAAGATGAGAGGATTTAAGTAGAGCTCGTCACATTCCTAGAAATAAAGGATAAGTGAGGAATAGAAGATAACCAACAGTAAAAGAAAGTCAGGGAGGACCATAGACGTAACTGTACCTGGGAAAAGAGAAAATCTCAAGAGCATAGGTGGTGACAGCAAACTCCTTGTGAATCGACCTGGTGCACAAGGTGAGAGGAAACCCGCCTTTTTATACAAGCTGGATCAGCTGTGAGTCAAAATATGTGACGTCAGGGCTTGCCGTGGCGCTTGCTGCCCATGCGCGGAGAAACCAGTAAGGTTCATCGGCGCATGCGCCTGCCGCGTCCACAGACAGCCCATAAGTCCGAGCGGCGTCAGGTGATTATGGGGCGGGACATCCGGTCTGTGAACCGCACCGTGGGACGCTCGATCACGCATGCGCAGAAGGGCCCCCAAGGCCGATCGGCGCATGCGCAAGCGGCGATCATCCGAGACTAATGGGAAAGAGGAGAAACGGGCCGGGCGCAGGCGCAGACTGGCCGTAGTGAAGGACATGACCGCGCATGAGCGGGCTCACTTCTCCCCATAAACGTGAGGCAGTCAGGAGGATCCATGTGATAACTATTGCGCCTGTGATGTGCGATCGTGCAAAGGTCACTGCGCCTGAAAAGAAGATAATAAAATGAATTAGAGTAGAAAGTGAAAAAAACGGAATGACAATATTAAATGAATTAAAGAAGTTTTTATAAGAGAAGGAAAAAATAGAGGAAGTAAAAGATGAGAAAAACGAAAAAAGATGAGAAAAAAATAAAAAGGAGAAAAGAAAACAACGGGGGGAGAAAAAAGGGAAAAGATAAGTGACACAAAAGTTGTGATATATATAAGAAAACCGAACAGAGCCAAAGTTAGATAAAATAAAATAAATTAAAATAAAATAAAATAAACTAAAATAAATATAAAAAAAGAGAAAATGAAACAAAGAAATTGAAACCTGACCTAAAAAATTAGAATAAAAAATAATGAGGAATAAATGTCAATCTACAGATAAGAAAGAAAACAGAGAGAAAAGGAAGAAATTAGGAGAATAATCAGAGCTCAAAGGTGACTTCGTCATGATATCTCAACCAAAGAAAAAACCTAAGAAAAAATAAAAAATAAAAAAACAATAAAAATAAGAAATACAAAATAAAAAATAGATAGAGCAGCAAAAAAGGGGGGGGGGGGAAAGGGGGGAAAAAAATGGGGGGAGGGGGGGAAGAAAGAGAGTCATAGAGGGTAAATACCAAATATAGAAAATTCCTTATTCTAAACAAAGACCTCATATTCGCGATTAAGACCTAATGGTTCCAATGTTTGTAAAGTATATATCCAAAAAGCCTCCCGTTCTTTTAATTTCTGTATCCTGTTACCACCTCTCCTAGGTTGTGACACATGTTCAAGAACTTGGTATCTAAGTTGCGCTACCGTGTGACCCATCTGATGAAAATGTGCTGGGATGGGTAGGAGTGTCTGCTTACACCTAATGGTAGATTTATGTTTACTTATGCGGTCTCGGATATGTTGGGTAGTCTCCCCAACATATCCGAGACCGCACGGACACTTAATGAGGTACACGACGTATGACGAATCACATGTAAAAAAGTTCTTAATATGGAAAATCCTGCCAGTACGAGGGTGAGTGAAAGTACTACCTTTAGTGATATTGGAGCATTGGATACAATGCAGACACGGGTAAGTACCAGTACGGGTTGTCTGTAAGGTGGTTTGTCGTATTGTTCTGGTCTGTGACCCAATGTCTGCCCGCACCAATCTGTCCCTCAAATTCTTAGGGCGTTTATTACAAAAAAGGGGTCTATTCTGGAATTCAGGAATGTCAGGATAGGCCCTTCCCAACAATGACCAGTGTTTGAGAATGGCACCCCTAATGTGTGCTTGGAAGGGATGATATGTTGCAACAAAAGTTGCTCGCGGGCCCTGTATTGTACCTGTTCGTGTGTATGAGGTCCCTGCAGTAGCAATCCGCTGTGGGTACCCTCTTGCCATGAATTTCTCACTCATCTCCGTCTGGCGTCTCTCACGGGTACCAGGATCAGATACTATGCGATCCACCCGCATTTTTTGTGAGAATGGTAACGCTTTTTTGATGTGGGCAGGATGTGCACTGGTATAGTGTAGCAAACTATTCCTATCTGTAGGCTTAGTGTAAAGGTCCGTAGAGATGGCCCCTGTAGTAGATTTCAAAATAAGAACATCCAGGAAATTCATTTTATGCTGGTCAAAGTTCAGGGTAAATTTTAGTTTCGGTAAACATGCATTGAGATCAGAATGGAATGTCTCCAATTGGGATCTATCACCATGCATTACCATGAAAATATCATCAATGTATCTGCGCCATGTGACCACATGCGCAGAATACATTGGATGAGTGTAAACAAACGTTTCTTCAAAATGGGACATGAATATATTGGCATAAGGTGGTGCTACGTTTGATCCCATAGCAGTCCCCTGTACCTGTACATAAAACTGATCCTGAAACAGAAAGAAGTTATTATGTAACACTACTGTCAGGAGATCTATTACTACGCCCGGCCCGTTTCTCCTCTTTCCCATTAGTCTCGGATGATCGCCGCTTGCGCATGCGCCGATCGGCCTTGGGGGCCCTTCTGCGCATGCGTGATCGAGCGTCCCACGGTGCGGTTCACAGACCGGATGTCCCGCCCCATAATCACCTGACGCCGCTCGGACTTATGGGCTGTCTGTGGACGCGGCAGGCGCATGCGCCGATGAACCTTACTGGTTTCTCCGCGCATGGGCAGCAAGCGCCACGGCAAGCCCTGACGTCACATATTTTGACTCACAGCTGATCCAGCTTGTATAAAAAGGCGGGTTTCCTCTCACCTTGTGCACCAGGTCGATTCACAAGGAGTTTGCTGTCACCACCTATGCTCTTGAGATTTTCTCTTTTCCCAGGTACAGTTACGTCTATGGTCCTCCCTGACTTTCTTTTACTGTTGGTTATCTTCTATTCCTCACTTATCCTTTATTTCTAGGAATGTGACGAGCTCTACTTAAATCCTCTCATCTTTAATCTTTGTCAGCATACCAGGTGTGTTATAACGTTTTTGCATTTCCTTTTTCTCTTTTTCTCTTACTCTCTTTGCCCTTATGCTGTTGATCTGATATTATGATCTGTATGTACGTCTTTCAGGCAGCTTATTGCGATACATTGTAGTACTTCAACCCTCAGTGTGATTATTGTTCGTGGTGCCCATGAGAATTCAGCTTACTCTTAGGCGGTATGTATTACCGTGTAATATCTGAGATCCTCTACTAGAGATAATTGTATGCACACATTGATATATAAATCTTTTTATCTATAGTTCACTTATAGGATAACATCAGTCATAATACCAGCTATAAGGATTGCAGTACCACCAGCAGACTCATGTAGATCTGCATCTATGCACACTTGAGCGGTTTGTAGCTTCTTATATCATCATAGGGTTGTCCTTTTTCTGGGGATACGCACCTTTGTACTTATATTTATTTATGATGTTAGGTCTCAATACGTGGACATCACGTTACCTCTGTATTCTGAGGAGGTCACCTAATTTTCAGTATATACCCTGTTGGTACGTATATTCTTTTATAGCACCATTCATGGTCTACGCAGCTGTATGACACCATACTACTTACTTTGTATATTTCTTATCACAGCACTATTTAGTGGATACCACAATACCTTTGGTCATCTGTGGAACAGGTGCCCTCATCCCCGTTTCTTGATATACTAATATTGATCAACGGCAAAGGTAGCTCTATCCAGATCTATTTTGGTTTCCTATGTTGTCACTCCATTTCTTTTTGTTCACCTCCTTTACTATTCTTCTCCCTCCTTTTTCTTATAATCCTTTTAGTTTTTTCTTGATCATGAATTCTATGACCTCGCTTCTGTATCTGTCACCATATCTCTGATTTTCCCTTGCCGCCTTTCCCTGTAGAGAAATAAAAAGGTTTTTTTCTCTCTATAGAAAATTTGCCCAGAAAGACATGTTGGGTTTCAATTTTTTCTAAAAGAATCTATGTCTACATTTTAGGCAAATTAATAAAGTCATATCAGGATCCCCTTTATGTGGGAGTCATACATATTCATCTTCTCTGATCATATAGGTACGTTTGCGTATTTATCTCAGTGTGGTTGTTTTCTCCTATGTTTATGTAAATTATGAAATATCAACATACTGTATATGGAATACATGACTCTTTATTTTCATGTCTTGTTTTAATTTTTTATTTTTATTTTTTGTTATTGGTACCTATCTTGTACATGATTCATCATTCTTATACATGGTACGGTTGTGTGATATCATGATTATGTCTTTATAAACATGTTCTTTTTTTCCTTTCTGTATACTTTCATTATAGACTTCTCTGACGAAGGCCTATAGACTGGGGCCGAAACGTTAGAAAAAAAGAGAATTGAATAATTTTGACCTTTGCACCAAAATAAAAAATAAGCAGATTATTTCACCAGCAGCATTTTGTCTCAGACTTTCATTTTGTGTGCCCGAGCTAATCTTGTTATATGGTATATTTTTCTCGGAGCACCAACTAAAATTACAGTGAGCTAGACTTTATTATCTTTGAAGTTGGACATTTTCAGTCTGGGCTCCTATTTTTGTATCCCGATTACGTGGATGATGTCTTTTTCTACGCTGTCATTCAACGAGGAGGAGACTTCGACCATATTGGCCAAAGTCACAACTCCCAACACTTTTTTGTCCATCCCGGCAGAAGAGACTAAATCTAGAGATTATGAGAAGATTCTCCGTAAGCAAACGGCTTTTGAATTACATTCCACGACATTAGCAGAATATCACAGAACCAAGAGAATACCCCGCGGCCTACGGGTTCCTCTTCGTCCTACGTTATTTGCCGACAATGCTACCTATTGTGATAAATTTGAAGGAATACTCAATAAGTGTTCCATGGACATTATTATCCTGACTATTGATTTTTTACAACAGGAATTACGTGATGTGGATGAAAGGATCCGTAGTATTGAGGACCAATTAAGCAACACTCTTCCATCGACTGAATGGAGTAACATGAAGACACGAACACAGGATTCTATTACGAACTTTAGGAAAACATTACAGGATCGTAAAAGATCCAAGTTTATACGGGACCAGGAGGATTACTCCAAGAACCGTGTCTATAAATGGCGCTTTCAGGATTCTCAGGACCGTAGACAATCATATTATGGACCATACTCGGGCAGCAATAGCTCTGATAGCGACCATAGTCAATCACGTGGATCATCGTCCTCTTTTTTAGGACCCCGTCGCCCTCAAAGAGAAAGACGAGGAGGGGGAAAGGGAAATCAAGGGGCCCCTTACAAGGTGACGACTCGTTCTCAGGTAGGACAAACATATTGTACAACATTTCTTCCTACCACTTATCACCCACAGAGTCGAACATATTACAGAAGGGTCTCTCCTTCTGCCCCACCCCAGCTTTCAACGAGTTCACTCTTGACCAGGAGCTCAGACGTTTCTTCCGGTCCCTTAGATTGAAGACACATTTCTCCACACTAAATCCCAGTGAGCTCACCCCTCCCACTGATATCCCGGGTACTTTCAGACTTAGGGATCTTAAATTAACTATTCCTAGTACTTTTCAGCCCCCCAAAACACATCATCCAGTCGAGACTTTCATTGATTTTGTCACGGCGGACACAAAGAAAGTCATTAGTGGTATCAAAAACGGTGATTTGCACATTCGTAGTAACCTTACACCTGAGGAGTCTCATGCCCTCAATAATTTGAAGAGTAACCAGAAATTGGTAATCAAACCGGCTGATAAGGGCGGAGCAATTGTCGTGATGGACAAAGATTATTATGTCTCGGAGATACTGGGTCAATTGGAAGATCTTACAACATACAGACCAATTCCAAGAGACCCTACGAATAAGATTAGGGAACTCATTAGACATCTTATTGATGAACATTTAGGACTTGGCACTATTGACAAAAAATTATCTGAGTTCCTTATAAAAGATTTTCCAATTACTCCAGTATTTTACACGTTACCAAAAATTCACAAGAATCTTAATCATCCACCGGGACGCCCTATCGTGGCCTCTACGGAGTCAGTACTATCACCTCTGGCGATTACTCTTGAAAAAATTCTTACTCCTTTGATACCTTCTATTTCTTCGTACATCAAGGATACTAATGACTTTCTTCAATTTCTGCGAACCATTAACAATATCTCTCCTGACGATTTTCTAGTGACACTTGATGTCAGTAGTCTCTACACAAGCATTAACCATCAACAGGGGATAGATGCAGTTTCCTCTTTTCTTGATCAACGTGATAGTATATCCCTTCAACAGAAAAAATTTGTAATAGATCTCCTGACAGTAGTGTTACATAATAACTTCTTTCTGTTTCAGGATCAGTTTTATGTACAGGTACAGGGGACTGCTATGGGATCAAACGTAGCACCACCTTATGCCAATATATTCATGTCCCATTTTGAAGAAACGTTTGTTTACACTCATCCAATGTATTCTGCGCATGTGGTCACATGGCGCAGATACATTGATGATATTTTCATGGTATGGCATGGTGATAGATCCCAATTGGAGACATTCCATTCTGATCTCAATGCATGTTTACCGAAACTAAAATTTACCCTGAACTTTGACCAGCATAAAATGAATTTCCTGGATGTTCTTATTTTGAAATCTACTACAGGGGCCATCTCTACGGACCTTTACACTAAGCCTACAGATAGGAATAGTTTGCTACACTATACCAGTGCACATCCTGCCCACATCAAAAAAGCGTTACCATTCTCACAAAAAATGCGGGTGGATCGCATAGTATCTGATCCTGGTACCCGTGAGAGACGCCAGACGGAGATGAGTGAGAAATTCATGGCAAGAGGGTACCCACAGCGGATTGCTACTGCAGGGACCTCATACACACGAACAGGTACAATACAGGGCCCGCGAGCAACTTTTGTTGCAACATATCATCCCTTCCAAGCACACATTAGGGGTGCCATTCTCAAACACTGGTCATTGTTGGGAAGGGCCTATCCTGACATTCCTGAATTCCAGAATAGACCCCTTTTTTGTAATAAACGCCCTAAGAATTTGAGGGACAGATTGGTGCGGGCAGACATTGGGTCACAGACCAGAACAATACGACAAACCACCTTACAGACAACCCGTACTGGTACTTACCCGTGTCTGCATTGTATCCAATGCTCCAATATCACTAAAGGTAGTACTTTCACTCACCCTCGTACTGGCAGGATTTTCCATATTAAGAACTTTTTTACATGTGATTCGTCATACGTCGTGTACCTCATTAAGTGTCCGTGCGGTCTCGGATATGTTGGGGAGACTACCCAACATATCCGAGACCGCATAAGTAAACATAAATCTACCATTAGGTGTAAGCAGACACTCCTACCCATCCCAGCACATTTTCATCAGATGGGTCACACGGTAGCGCAACTTAGATACCAAGTTCTTGAACATGTGTCACAACCTAGGAGAGGTGGTAACAGGATACAGAAATTAAAAGAACGGGAGGCTTTTTGGATATATACTTTACAAACATTGGAACCATTAGGTCTTAATCGCGAATATGAGGTCTTTGTTTAGAATAAGGAATTTTCTATATTTGGTATTTACCCTCTATGACTCTCTTTCTTCCCCCCCCTCCCCCCATTTTTTTCCCCCCTTTCCCCCCCCCCCTTTTTTGCTGCTCTATTTTTTATTTTGTATTTCTTATTTTTATTGTTTTTTTATTTTTTATTTTTTTCTTTGGTTGAGATATCATGACGAAGTCACCTTTGAGCTCTGATTATTCTCCTCATTTCTTTCTTTTCTCTCTGTTTTCTTTCTTATCTGTAGATTGACATTTATTCCTCATTATTTATTTTTTATTCTAATTTTTTAGGTCAGGTTTCAATTTCTTTGTTTCATTTTCTCTTTTTTTATATTTATTTTAGTTTATTTTATTTTATTTTAATTTATTTTATTTTATCTAACTTTGGCTCTGTTCGGTTTTCTTATATATATCACAACTTTTGTGTCAATTATCTTTTCCCTTTTTTCTCCCCCCGTTGTTTTCTTTTCTCCTTTTTATTTTTTTCTTTTTTTCTCATCTTTTTTCGTTTTTCTCATCTTTTACTTCCTCTATTTTTTCCTTCTCTTATAAAAACTTCTTTAATTCATTTAATATTGTCATTCCGTTTTTTTCACTTTCTACTCTAATTCATTTTATTATCTTCTTCTTTTCAGGCGCAGTGACCTTTGCACGATCGCACATCACAGGCGCAATAGTTATCACATGGATCCTCCTGACTGCCTCACGTTTATGGGGAGAAGTGAGCCCGCTCATGCGCGGTCATGTCCTTCACTACGGCCAGTCTGCGCCTGCGCCCGGCCCGTTTCTCCTCTTTCCCATTAGTCTCGGATGATCGCCGCTTGCGCATGCGCCGATCGGCCTTGGGGGCCCTTCTGCGCATGCGTGATCGAGCGTCCCACGGTGCGGTTCACAGACCGGATGTCCCGCCCCATAATCACCTGACGCCGCTCTGACTTATGGGCTGTCTGTGGACGCGGCAGGCGCATGCGCCGATGAACCTTACTGGTTTCTCCGCGCATGGGCAGCAAGCGCCACGGCAAGCCCTGACGTCACATATTTTGACTCACAGCTGATCCAGCTTGTATAAAAAGGCGGGTTTTCTCTCACCTTGTGCACCAGGTCGATTCACAAGGAGTTTGCTGTCACCACCTATGCTCTTAGATTTTCTCTTTTCCCAGGTACAGTTACGTCTATGGTCCTCCCTGACTTTCTTTTACTGTTGGTTATCTTCTATTCCTCACTTATCCTTTATTTCTAGGAATGTGACGAGCTCTACTTAAATCCTCTCATCTTTAATCTTTGTCAGCATACCAGGTGTGTTATAACGTTTTTGCATTTCCTTTTTCTCTTTTTCTCTTACTCTCTTTGCCCTTATGCTGTTGATCTGATATTATGATCTGTATGTACGTCTTTCAGGCAGCTTATTGCGATACATTGTAGTACTTCAACCCTCAGTGTGATTATTGTTCGTGGTGCCCATGAGAATTCAGCTTACTCTTAGGCGGTATGTATTACCGTGTAATATCTGAGATCCTCTACTAGAGATAATTGTATGCACACATTGATATATAAATCTTTTTATCTATAGTTCACTTATAGGATAACATCAGTCATAATACCAGCTATAAGGATTGCAGTACCACCAGCAGACTCATGTAGATCTGCATCTATGCACACTTGAGCGGTTTGTAGCTTCTTATATCATCATAGGGTTGTCCTTTTTCTGAGGATACGCACCTTTGTACTTATATTTATTTATGATGTTAGGTCTCAATACGTGGACATCACGTTACCTCTGTATTCTGAGGAGGTCACCTAATTTTCAGTATATACCCTGTTGGTACGTATATTCTTTTATAGCACCATTCATGGTCTACGCAGCTGTATGACACCATACTACTTACTTTGTATATTTCTTATCACAGCACTATTTAGTGGATACCACAATACCTTTGGTCATCTGTGGAACAGGTGCCCTCATCCCCGTTTCTTGATATACTAATATTGATCAACGGCAAAGGTAGCTCTATCCAGATCTATTTTGGTTTCCTATGTTGTCACTCCATTTCTTTTTGTTCACCTCCTTTACTATTCTTCTCCCTCCTTTTTCTTATAATCCTTTTAGTTTTTTCTTGATCATGAATTCTATGACCTCGCTTCTGTATCTGTCACCATATCTCTGATTTTCCCTTGCCGCCTTTCCCTGTAGAGAAATAAAAAGGTTTTTTTCTCTCTATAGAAAATTTGCCCAGAAAGACATGTTGGGTTTCAATTTTTTCTAAAAGAATCTATGTCTACATTTTAGGCAAATTAATAAAGTCATATCAGGATCCCCTTTATGTGGGAGTCATACATATTCATCTTCTCTGATCATATAGGTACGTTTGCGTATTTATCTCAGTGTGGTTGTTTTCTCCTATGTTTATGTAAATTATGAAATATCAACATACTGTATATGGAATACATGACTCTTTATTTTCATGTCTTGTTTTAATTTTTTATTTTTATTTTTTGTTATTGGTACCTATCTTGTACATGATTCATCATTCTTATACATGTTACGGTTGTGTGATATCATGATTATGTCTTTATAAACATGTTCTTTTTTTCCTTTCTGTATACTTTCATTATAGACTTCTCTGACGAAGGCCTATAGACTGGGGCCGAAACGTTAGAAAAAAAGAGAATTGAATAATTTTGACCTTTGCACCAAAATAAAAAATAAGCAGATTATTTCACCAGCAGCATTTTGTCTCAGACTTTCATTTTGTGTGCCCGAGCTAATCTTGTTATATGCTTTACACGCTATGACATCGCTAATGCGATGTCGTTGGGGTCATGGAATTTGTGATGCACATCCGGCCGCATTAGCGGTGTCGTTGCGTGTGACACCTATGAGCGATATTGAATCATCGCAAAAACGTTCAAAATCGCTCATCGGTGACATGGAGGTCCCTTCTCAAATATCGCTGCTGCAGTGTGTACGATGTAGTTCGTCGCTCCTGCGGCAGCACACATCGCCCCGTATGATGCCGCAGGAACGAGGAACCTCTCCTTACCTGCCGCCGCCCGCAATGCGGAAGGAAGGAGGTGGGTGGGATGTTACGCCCCGCTCATCTCCGCCCCTCCGCTTTGATTGGGCGGCCGCTTAGTGACGTCGCTGTGATGCCGCACGGACCGCCCCCTTAGAAAGGAGGTGGTTCGCCGGTCACAGCGACGTCGCAGGGCAGGTAAGTAGTGTGACGGGTCCGGGCGATGTTGTGCGCCACGGGCAGCGATTTGCCCGTGTCGCACAACCGATGGGGACGGGTACCCACGCTAGCGATATCGGTACAGATTACTGGCTGCAGTCATTCTGACACAATCAGAATTTTTAGCTTTAGGTATGTAGCTTAGTGCAAAGAGCTATCCCGCCCACACCAGAATCTCAATAGAAATTGTACATTCACTGTTAGGTGTCAGTCACAGGAGAGAGTGTGCCAGACAATATGGCATGAGGGAGCTAGCTACTGCAACGATAAGGATCCGGCAGTCAAACAAACACAGCAAATAAACAAAAGATGCGATAATGACAACACAGGCATGCCTGAACTTTCTGTCTTAACCCTTACAGCATGCTGGCGTCAGCTTATATAGCAAAAACCTGCTGACAGATTCCCTTTAAGAAACTACATAGTAAAGTTATGCAATATATTGTCCTATCAAAACATCCCTTCTAGAAAATACAACGACCCTCCACAAACAGAAGTTCACTGCTTGGCCAACTGCAGGCAGTTAGACATGTTAGTGCAAAGAAATGGCTGAGTTATAGTGTCTATTAAGATGAATGTGCAACCATATAATAGGAGTTATGCATTTAGCAATGCTGCAAACCGTTTTTCACTATATAATTAAAATGAATTTGAGTATAAAAGACTAGTGCAACATTGCAGATTTTGTTCCAGATATGTACTAGGTACCAATGTGTAGACTCAAGTCCCAATATTTTTCTATATTAGCTGCTATAGAACATAATGTCTGCTGTAGTGAAAATTCATTGTACTACATATGCAAGCAAATTTCACTTTTTTATTCTGTATTAAGGGTTTTTTCCAGTTTTCTAAAACCCGTCTGTAGCTTGGTAAAAGGACAAAACACAAAAAAAAATCCATGCTTTACCAACCCTCCCCTGGTCCAGCGCTGCATCTCTGCCTTTCCGTCCAGTATCTGTTATTGTCTGCAGTGCGGACATCACATTGACAGCGCTGTACAGCACGTGCATTCAACTTGGGAAGAGCTGCTGAGCTCAGTTATCGGTTTAAACGGTGTGGACGTTAACGGTTAGCGCTGTAGATCATATCAGACACTGGGAGCAGTGGTAGGAACTCTGCGATGGACCTGTGAAGGGGGAGTAAAGCACCGTTTGTTTTTATTTTGTGTTTGTTTCAGAAACTGCAGTCAATGAACAGGGGTTTTTCGGAAAATTAAAAAATGTGACAAAATTCGTTTTATTATGTGATGTTTGGAGTGCTATTCCGAGAGGAAAACAGATCAGCGTGAAATGGAACGATTACATATTCTACTAAATACTGGGAAGTAGACTTTTTCTTGCGAATTGAAATTGATGTGACTTCTAATGTGAGCATTTCTGTTATTTTAACAGCTGGCCTAATAAAGCAATAAATTATTGTAGGAAATTTAGCTGGTATTTCCAGGAATATTGTGAACTTAATGACTGGTACACAGTGGAGGCCTGCTATAAAGAATATTATACTTCGTACATGGAAATCTGTAACATATAAGGCAATGATTATGATTAGAGACGGCCTGGGTGTATATGTAAAGCATGGATGTGCACAAATAAAGTTCAGATTTCAGCTCTGATGAAAAATGGTAGACAAATATAATAACATATAAGAAAGATAAATGATAGTTTGCTTCCAGGTCACAAAAATTTAATTTCTCAGAGTTTATATAAGTAAAAGAAACTCTGCTGAGAGAAGACAAAAGTATATTCAATTACTTCTTTTACAATAGGTCATACAAGACAATACCAGTTCCTGAGGTCAAAAGGAAGGTACCAGGTTCACCCTGAAGGTTTCACTAATGTAATTTGCTATGGCGGATCATTTAATCACTGCCTTGTTTGTGCACACACTGTATAAAAGACAAATGTCCGGATTACATAATGTCAGGATCTGTGCATTAACCAGATGTTCCCACTGTTTGGGATTGGAGGTTGATGACACTTTTACAGCAAAACAGTTTTCCAGGAGGCTGAAGGCTACCTTTTAAGCACATTAAGGCACAAAAACTACACACAACCCCGGCAAAATAATCACTAAGTCAGCATTTTATGTGAATAAGGCTACGTTCCCACGATCAGTATTTGGAGAATTTTTGGTGTTGCATGTGTTTCGCAAATCAAAAAATGCAGCATCTTACAGATCCAGGAAAGTGGCTTAATGTGCTGCTTTATTACTCTGCGTAAACTCACCTTCGGAGTGTCATTCAAATCCACAGCATGTTAATTTGTCTTGCCAGTAGGCTGAGTGTTCCGTGCAGATTTTCCCCATAGTCTTGCATTTACCCCTTTACCACCGGGAGATTCTCCGTTTTTCATCCTCTAAGAGCCATAACTTTTTTATTTTTCTGTCAATAAAGCCTTGTGAGGGCTTGTTTTTTGCGGGACAAGTTGTACTTTTGTACTTACTCTGCCACGTTTTGTACTAGAAAACAGGGGGGGGAATTCTTAATTCCTCCCCCCCCCCGCCACTTAAATAAAAGTAACACTACAGCTCTGGCAAAAATTATGAGACCACTACAAAATGTTCAGTTTTTCTGATTATTCTCTTTCTAGGTATATTTTAAGTAAAATCTAAAGTGCTCTTTTATTCTATAAACTACTGACAACGTCTCTGAATTTCCAAGCAATACATTTTGTATTTATTTTCTGAAAATGAGAAATGGTCAAAATAACAAAACATGCATTGCTTTCAGACCTCAAATAATGCAAAGAAAAAAAGTTCATAATCATTTAGAAACAACAATACTAATGTTTTAACTCAGGAGGAGTTCAGAAATCAATATTTTGTGGAATAACCATGATTTTTAATCAAAGCTTTCATGCGTCTTGGCATGCTTTCCATCAGTCTTTCACATTACTTTTGGATTACCTTATGCTACTCCTGGTGCAAATATTTAAGCAGTTCGTCTTTGTTTGATGACTTGTGACTATCCATCTTCCTCTTGATTACATTCCAGAGGTTTTCAATGGGGTTCAGATCTGGAGATTGGGCTGGTCCTGACAGGGTTTTGATGTGGTGGTCCTTCATCCACACATTGATTGACCTAGCTGTGTGGCATGGCGCATTTCCCTGCTGGAAAAAACACTCCTCAGGGAATATTGCCTGAGCACAAGGAAGCAACTGGTTTTCCAGGATAATCTTGTATGCGGCTTGATTCATATTTCCTTTGCAAAGTTAAATCTGCCCAATTCCAGACTTGCTGAAGCATCCCCAGATCATCACAGATCCTCCACCAAATTTCACAGTGGGTGCAAGACAATATGGCTAGTCCGCCTCTCCAGGTCTCTGTCTAACCCTTAGATGACCAGGTGTTGGGCAAAGCTGAAAATTAGACTCATCAGAGAAGATTACCTTACTCCAGTCCTCTATGGTCCAATCTCCTCTATGGTCCAATCCTTATGGTCTTTGGCAAACATCAGCTTGGCTCTCCTTTGCTTTTCATTGATGAAAGGCTTTTCTCTAGCTTTACAGCACTTGAGCCCTGCCTCTAGGAGCCTGTTACGAACTGTTCTTGCCATGCACTTCAGCCCAGCTCTCATTTGCCATTCCTTTTGTAGGTCACTTGATGTCATCCTGCGGTTGCTGAGTGACATTCGAATAAGATGATGGTCATCTCGGTCAGTGGAGCGTCACTTTCGCCCTTTTCCGGTCTGTACTCTGGTTGGAATTCAACGGACACTGGAATGGAATGGCTGTCAAGACTTGTAGAGAAGCTGATTTTTAAAAAACTGTGTAGTGGTCTCTTAATTTTTGCCAGAGCTGTATATTTTTGGTATCTACAAAATCATACTGACCCGGGCAATCATATTGCCAGGTCAACTTTACTTTCCATTGTGAACATAGTAAATAAAAAAAAAAGAAATGTGCAATTGCACTTTTTTTTGCAATTTCACCGCACTTGGAATTTTTTTCACATTTTCCAGTACAATATGTGGCAAAATTAATTTTGTCACTCAAAAGTGCAACTCGTCCTGTAGAAACAAACCCTTATATAGCTATATTGATGGAAAAAAAAAATAAAAAAAGCTATGGCTCTTGGAAGAAGGGGTGTAAAAAATGAAAAATCCCCTGGGGTGAAAGGGTTAATTAAGAAAACAAAGTTCCAATATCACATGACAGAGTGGCAACACTATGTAAACCATTAGGAGTAGCAGATAATTTTGAAAATAAAATTAGAGTCCGTTTTCAATCAATGGGATGACAATTAGGTGTGAGTGAGCAACCAAGTTTATTTAAGCGAGTAGTCCACTACTAGGATAACCCCTACGGATTCCACATATTTTACCCAGATAAATTAATAAGCCTATACTCAGCTCCCGAACTGGCGCCCTTATAGCAGTGTCCGGGCTTGAAGTGCTAATGCTCACATGGGGTTGTGTCATCACACGAGCCCCAATTCCAATCAGCGCTGGCGTCCTTCTCCACCACCTTTCACCAAACGAGTTAATCAACAGGAAACGAGCACTGCGGTTGTGCTCACTTCCTGTCAATTGCTTGTTTGGTCCAAAGGCAGGAAGAAGGAAGCCCGCGCTGATTGGATGTGGGGCTCCCATGACTTCCCAACCCCACATGAGCACAAGCACTGCAAGCCCGGACACAGCTGGAAGGGCGCCGATACGGGAGGTAAGTATAGGCTTTATTAATTTACCTGGGAAAATGTGGAATGAGAAGAGGTTGCCTTAGTAGAGTACAACTCCTTTTAAGAACAGGGATTTATAAAATTCAACTTTTCACAACATGTTTGTGGAAGTGTATCATGGCGGGAACAATGAGATTTCTGAGGATCTAAGGAGATGAGTTGTTGATGCTCATCGGGCTATAAGAGGGTACAAACCCATCTTTAAAAAGTTTGAACTCCACAAATACAGAGTGTATACAAAGAAAGGAAATAAAAAAACATTACTACCCTACCTAGAAATGGTCGACCAAGAAAGACAAAGTACGGTGTACAATAGTATGCAAGGTCATAAAGGAAACAAAGGTAACTTCTAAGGAACTAAAGGAGTCTCCCATTAGCTAATCTTAATTTTCATGAGGAAGACACTGAGCAATTATATGCATGGAAAAGTAGCAAGGAGAAGGCACTAGCACTCCAAAAGAACATTCCTGCCTCCCTGCAGTTTGAAAAGGATCACCTGATAAAATAAGAACGCAATTGGAGCAATGTCTAGTTACAGCATAAGGGCTCATGCGCACGTTGTGTACTCACATGCATTTATGCTGCGTATTGCACTGCAGCGTAAATGCATGCATCCTGCATCCCCAGCACAATCTATGAAGATTGTGCATGAGACATGCGTAAGTTGCTTTTATGAATGCAGCGATTTGGGTGCTAAAATTTTGACCCAAATCCGTGCATTCATAAAAGGAGCATGTCAATTATTTCTGCGTTCTGGATGCAGCTCCCACTCTGTCTATGGTGGGGGCAGCAGCCAGAGCGCAAGAAATTGGCCTTTTTTTTTTAGCAAAAAAACTGCATTCATTATGCAGTCTTTCTGTAGTGATTTAACGCGCACATGTGCTGTCAAATCGCTGCAGAATATTCTGCAGTTACATGCGCATGAGCCCTAAACCCTTCACCCCCCGGCGATTTCAGTTTTCCTCCCCTTCCTCCAAGAGCCATTCATCGTGTATTTTATATTTTGATAGATCTGGCATTTTTGATTGCGACAATACCAAATATGTATTTTTTTATTTTCATTGGAGAAAACAGGAGGAAGAGGGGGTGTGATTTGAACTTGTGTTTTGTTTTTCATATTTTTAAAAACTTTTCTTCCAACTGTTTATTATTTTACTAGTTCCCTTTGGAGGCTTGAAGCTGCAATTGTCTGATCACCTGTGCTGTATAGAGCAGTGCATCAGCACTGCTCTATACAGCAGAAATGAGGACTTCCTATGAACCTCGGCTCACATCTGGCATTCACAGGAAGTTCGTCATGACAGACAAAGGGGTTGATCCCCGGCTGTCATGACAATCCATTGGCAGCCCTGTGATATGATTAGAGAATGATGCACTCCCTGCTGGCGTGTGATAAATCCCGCTGTCAGAGATTGAAAGCAGGATTTAACTAGTTAAGAACCACTGGTGGATCACCTGTTAGAGGCACGTTTCGACTGATTATATCAGCCGACATGTGCAAGGAAAGATGTAGGCTCAGCAAGTCAGCCCGCATTAAAGGCCGGGACACAACCTATGACTTAAATATAAATCATTGCTTGCAAAGGGGATAAAAACCTCATTCTCTGTGAAATGCAGTGGTGGTTCTATTATTCATGTTTTGGACCTGTTTTGTTGTATCTGGGCCAGGACAGCTTGCCATCATTGATGGAACAATAACAATTATGGAACAATTATAACATGTATTATAACAACATATTCTAAATGAAAATGTCAGCACAGCTGTCCATTAGCTGGATCTCAAGAGAATGTGAGTCATGCAACAAGACAACAACCCAAATCACACAAGTTGTTCTACCAAAAAATGAAATTAAAGTTTTGGAATAGTCAACGCAAAGTCCTGACCTAGATAATATAGAAATATTGTGGAAGGACCTGAAGCAAGAAGTTCATGGGAGAAAACCCACCACCATAACATAGCTAAATCTGTTTTGTAGGGTGGAAGGGGCTAAAATACCTCCAGGACTAATCAACAATTACTGGAAACCTTTAGATGCAGTTATTGCTGTACAAAGGGGGCATACCAGATACTAAAAGCAAAGGTTCACATACTTTTGCCACTCAGACATGTGATATTGGATTATTTTCCTCAATGAAACAATGACTGCCTACAATTTTTGAATCGTGTTTGATTTGGATCCCCATCTACTTACAGGGCATGTGTGAAAAAATGAAGTACTTTTTGGTCACACTTATGAAGAAATATGGAAATTTCTGAAGGGTTCACACAGTTTCAAGCACCATTATATGGGAGGCTGAAAAACTTTGTTTTGTTGATCGTATTTGCGCTTCTATCGAATATAGGATTTTGCTTTATACAGTCCTCTGAGCACAGGACACGATTCATTCTTCTACGGTTTTTAAAAGATGAAAGCCTTAAATCTTCATCTTTTATACATTAACAAGCATGTTTAAGTGCGTAAAGATCTGACGATATCTGTAGACTCCTAACTGTAGAATCCCATGACCAGGGAAATGGTCAAAAAGGCAGCTTTTCCCAGGCTTAACCATCAGGAAATTCCAAGCTGTGGGATAACCAAGTTTTACTATTCAAGGTCAGAGAAGCATCTCACTTACAGTCATCAGCATGAGCTGGATATTCCCGTCTCTGAATTTTTAGAAAAAGGAATTCATTCTATTTGTAACACTTTCAAATGCAGTCAGAACAAAATATTACAATGTGTGGTTAAAGGGGTTGTCCTGTCACAGCAAATTGATGAACTATCCACAGGGTACGTCATCAAAGTGAGATCGAAGGGGATCATACACCCCCACAGATCAGATGTCATTTGCTTTAGACATGGCTGGATGTATACATTTTGAACGGAGCTGCAAAATGCACTGCCAGGTACAGCAGGGCATCTATTAAAGAAATTGCAGCTGACCTGCAGCCCTCGACAGCAGCCACTAAACACTGAAACTTCGCTTTGCCGCTCCATTCATGCTAAGGTCATCAATATGCGGTGAGCGCACAACTACATTAACACTTTACTTGTTTTTAATTGATGGATTACCCTTTGATAAACATAGGTAATAAATGTAAAGCTAATGACTATAGCGTATAGCGTATGTGCACAATCTGTCTTAGACACAGCATACCATGCAAAAACTGCTTCAGAAAAACAGTTGAGTTTTTCCTGAAGCATATTTTTTCTTTTATGTTATACCGGACATTTTGCAGCGGCTTTGCCGACTGTTTTTCTTTTTTTCTTTAAATATATGTATTAAAAGTGAGCGACTTCCAAGCGAAAGCCGCAAGAAACATGGACCAGTCACTTCTTTTAGCAGCTTCATGGTTTTCGAAGCCTGAAACAGTTAAAAGAAGTTCAAAAAGACTGAAATATCGGTCATCATTTGATTGTTACATTGCAGTGCATACATTTTTTTTATTATTTTGGGGCACCTTTCAGCTATGTTCTGCCTGATAAAGACGTTGTGTACACTTACCCTAAAGGGTGCTTTACACGTTGCGTCATCGCTAACGATATATCGTCGGGATCACGTCGTCAGTGACGCACATCCGGCGCCGTTAGCGACTTCGCAGCGTGTGACACCAATGAGCGACGATGAACGAGCGCAAAAACATGAAAAATCGTTGCTCGTTGACACGTCGTTCATTTCCTTAATATCGTTGCTGCTGCAGGTATGATGTTGTTTGTCGTTCCTGCGGCATCACACATCGCTATGTGTGACACCGCAGGAACGACGAACATCTCCTTACCTGCGTCCACCGGCAATGAGGAAAGAAGGAGGTGGGCGGCATGTTCCAGCTGCTCATCTCCGCCTCTCCTCTGCTATTGGACGGCTGCCGTGTGACGTCGCTGTGACGCCGCATGAACCGACCCCGAAAGGAGGCGGATTGCTGGCCAGAGCGACGTCGCAGGGAAGGTAAGTCCGTGTGACGGGTGTTAGCGATGTTGTGCACCACGGGCAGCAATTTGCGGGTACGCTCGCTAGCGATATCGTTACCATTATCGCAGCGTGTAAAGTACCCTTATGACTCAGTTCACGCTGTGACTGTGCTCACTGTCAGGCACATATGCACAGGACATATGCACCACATATCTACATCCGTGGGATGCAGATACAGGTAAAAACAATGATGGACAGGGAGAAAACAGCTCCCTCTTTTATCAATGAGCCAGTGTATCCTGAGAGTGCCGCAGGTGCAAGGACGTCACTACATCGCACCAGTTCTGCCTTAGTATACGGAACAGACCAGTGCAGCAGGAATAGGGGTTAGGCGAATAGCTTTACATTATTTAAATAGACAGTTTACTGTGGGAAACTATGGGGAAATAAAAGTGTGCAAGAGAGTTGTGTGTAGACATCATCCTCCATGGGAGGCTGTGTGGGGACATTATACAGTACTGTGCAAGGGGGCTGTATGTAAATATCAGTGCATGGGAGGGTTCTGTGATGATATACTGTGAGTGGGGGCTGTGTAGGGGGCTGAATGGGGAGGTCTTGCTGTGTTTAGGGGGGTTGCCTGGGGACATCATGCTGTGTAGGGGTTCAGTGTGGTGATGTCATGCTGTGTAGCGGGGCAGCGTGGTGATGTCATGCTGTGTAGGAGGGCAGTGTGGTGATATTATGCTGTGTAGGGGGCGAGCGTGGTGATATTATGCTGTGTAGGGGGCGAGCGTGGGGCCTCAGGCTCCATATCATACCATCCACTACTGCTTCTAATGTAACATAATTTTATAGACAAACATCTTGGCTATCTCATACATAAATTTGTCTTGCAAATGATTAGTTATGTAGATTCTTCTTATGTTACTGCATTGTTACAGTTTTGCTCCTGGTAATGGAAAAATCTTTTTCTTCCTGTATACTACAAATTACAACTTGTTCGCACATTTCCTAATCGCTCTGTGTGCTATTAGGTTGATTTCCAAGCGGAAGGTCATTGGTTCGACATGAGGAGCAGTTATGAAGATTTCCAAAGTAAAGAGAAACCGCATCATGCAGCTCATTGATCACAGTCTCTCAGCCCAGAAAATTGCCAAACTGCATCATGTGAATGCCATGAAAGATGGAAGAATATGAAATGAAGTCTGTCCATTCATTCAAAAGCCAAGAGGTGGCCATCCAGGCAAAATATTGTAGTCAAAAAGTCAGCTCATTACAAGGTCTATCAGTTCTGGCGTGACAAACACGGCAGTGGAGGCGGCTCGTATGTTTCATAATAGTGATATCACAGACATCCATGCTAGCACCATGTGACACACATTACACAAGTCTGGAATGGTGGCCTGGAAAAAGGTGACAAAGCCTCGACTTCAATATTGTCAAAAGAAGCGTCAGGTCGCATTTGCAAAAAAGTACGAAAAGTGGACAGTAGAAGATTGGAAACGGGTGATTTGAAGCAATGAGACAAACATGAATCAACTAGGCTCTGAATGCAGATGGGTCTGGAAAAAACAAGGGAAAAAGGGTCTAACAGATTGAGAAATTGACGGAGCTGTCAAGTTCAGTGGAGGAAGCCTCATGATATGGGGTTGTTTTACAAAGGCATTGGATACTTGACCAAGATTGATGGTGGTCTCAATGTTGAGTTGTATGTGAGTATCGTACAAGGCAAGTTACTTTGTACACTCGAGTACTATGGGTATGAAAAAACATCAGTGTCTTCCAGCAGGACAACAACTTAAAGCATTTGTCCAGATTGTCAAAGAAATGGTTCAATGACAATGAAGTAGAGGTGCTGATCCTCAAGTCCCCAGACCTCAAACTAAATTAATACTTTGGGGTAGAGTTGAAGAAAAAGCTGTATACATACCCAAGTGAGTACGCACTAATATTGGGAACGTGTAAAAGATCTGAGAACAGATTTAGATCAAGACATGCTTGAATCTGATTGGGAGCATGCCCAGAAGGATTCAGGCAATTTTGAAAGTTAAAGATGGATTTATATAATACGAAGAAAGTTATAAAAATTAAAATTTACAGTTTTAGGAGCTAAACAGAACAATGAAGTAACATGACCAGAATCTGCATAACTAATAATTTGCGAAATAGTTGCTGAATAGTTCAAGTCAAATTTATGTATCAGATAGCCATGATGACTGTCTGTAAAAGGATGTTAGCCTGAAAAATGAGCCTGAAAGTCATAATTCCTCATAATCCCAGTGTAATTGTGATCAATATTAAGTGATAAAAATTAATATGAAACCATAGTAATGAGCAGAAAAGCTCGACTGGTTGGTTTTGCTCTCCACATTAGTTAGTGTCTCTCATGTGGCCCCTTGGGAAGATTACCCACCCCTGATCTAAATGTATACATTTTTCAACACAATGCTGCCTTAAGAATAGCAAAGCAAAGATGAATTTATAAAGCGGTCACTAAATTCGAATGCCCCATCATTGATAAAAATGCCATTATGTTATAAAATGAGAAAACCTCTCTGCTCAAAGCAGAAAATGCACATTATTTTGAAGATTGCTGATTTTTTGTCGAGATTGGTTTTCCCGATATCTACTCTGTTTTCGGTCAGACTGCAGTCCATGAAAAAATAAACAGCACATTGACTGCACTAGAACCAAGTCAATGCGACAATGCAGATGAGTGCTTTTTTAACCCCCCCACTTGTGTGTGTGAAAAAAAAAATCACAGCATGCACTACTAGTTTCTTCCTTAAATTGGATGGCATTCAACTCTATGGGTCTGAAGAAAAAAAAAAAAAAATCAGATGTCATACAGACCCATTGCATAACATACATTTTTTACATATACCTTGCAATTCTGTAAGGCTACTTTCACACTTCCGTCAATTTATTATACAGTCATGTGAGCTTGGCCTGAGAGAAGAGGTTACAATACTATGCATGATACAACACATTGCTGATGTCACCTTCAGGCTGCCTCCATAAAGATTACACTAGTGGGTGAATTGGGTAAAATATAATTAACGCTAAAGGTGGCTTTACACACTACGAGATCGCTAAAGCGATCTCGTTGGGGTCACGGAATTGGTGACGCACATCCGGCCGCATTGGCGATGTCGTTGTGTGTGACACCTATGAGCGATTTTGAATCGTCGCAAAAACATTCAAAATCGCTCATCGGTGACATGGCCCCCTCTTCCCAATTATCGTTGCTGCTGCAGTAACGATGTTGTTTGTCGTTCCTGCGGCAGAACACATCGCTATGTGTGACGCCGCTGGAACGACAAACATCTCCTTACCTGCGTCCACCGGAAAAGGAGGAAGGAAGGAGGTGGGCGGCATGTTCCAGCCGCTCATTTCCGCCCCTCCTTTTCTATTGGGCGGTGGTTCAGTGACGCTGCTGTGACGCTGAACGAACCGCCCCCTTAGAAAGGAGGCAGTTCGCCGGTCACAGGTATGTGCGTGTGACGCTGCCATAGCCATAATGTTCGCTACAGCAGCGATCACCACATATCAGCCGTACGATGGGGGCGGGTGCTATCACGCTCGACATCGCTAGCGATGTCGCAGCGTGCAAAGCCCACTTAATATTTATCTCTCTCAAGGAGCCAAATCAATAAATGAAAGTTCATCCGTAACATCTTTGCATACAGTGCCTTGAAAAAGTAGTCATACCCTGTAAATTTACTCTGGATTTTAGGTAAATTTATCATAACACAAACTTGTAAGTATTTTTAATGTGTAAAGCAATAATACTTTTCTAAAATATTTTAAGAATATAAATTTTAAAATTGTGATGAGCATTTGTATCCAGTCCACGTGAGTCAATAGTTTATAGGACCACCTTTCTCTGCAATTACCGCTACAAGTCTTTTGGGGAATGTCTCTACCAGCTTTGCACATCTGGAGGGTGACATTTTTACCTACATTATTATTCTTTGCAACACAGCTCTAGCTCAGAGAGATTGGATGGAGAAGATATAAGAACAGTAGTTTTCAAGCTTTGTGACAGATTCTCAATGGGATTTAGGTATGAACGTTGACTGGACCATTCAAACACATAAATATGCTTTTATCTAAACCATCTATTGTAGCTCTGGCAGTATGTTTAGGGCCGTTGGACAGTGAACCTATGACCAAGTCTCAAGTGTTTTGCCGTCTTTAACAGGTTTTCCTGCAGGATTGATCTGTATTTATCGCTATCCATCTTCCCATCAACTCTAACCAGCTTCCCTGTCTCTGCTGAAGAAAAGCATCCCCACAGCATGATGCTGCCACCACCAAGGTTGACTGTGGTGATGGTGTTTTCACAGTGATGTGCACTGTTAGTTTTCTGCCACACATAGCGTTTTGCATTTACCCTAAATAGTTCTACTTTGGTTTCACCTGACCAGAGCACCTTCTTGCACATGCTGGCTGTCTCACATAGATGGATTTTTGTAAACATGACTTCTTAGGGCTAACTTTAAAAAACGGCTTTCTTCTTGAAACTCCTCCATAAAAGGCCAGATTTCTGGCGTAGACGACTAATAGTTGTCCTGTGGACAGATTCTCTCAAATGAGCTGTGTATCTCTGTAGCTCCTCTATGGACTATGGACCACTTGGTTGCTTCTCTAAGTAGTGCTATCCTTGCTTGGAATATCCGTTTAGGTCAGGGGTGGGGAACCTCCGGCCCAGAGGCCGTATGCGGCCCGCAATGACTTTTTCTGTGGCCCACGGTCAGATTCCCAGGAACCGCAGTGCTGGGGCGGTAGCCGCATCCTGCTGGCCCTTTAAAACCCTGCACTGTGCATTCAATGCTGAACCCTGCGATTCCTATACCAAAGGACTACGTCCCTATGCTGACACTGGCTAACTTGAGGACGTACTTTGTAGGCGGGGTAGGCGCGCTCCTGTTCAAAAGAAGTGGAGTGATTGCACCATCATCACCCAGGTCTCGCTGTACCCGCTGCATTGTCCCCGCAGCGTTTTCTGTCTCCGCAGCGTTCTTTGACCCCGCAAGTCTTGCTCTGCCCGCAGTGTGGTCCCCGCAACGCTCTCTGTGCCCCCAGCATTCTCTCTCCCTGGCAACGCTTTCTATCCCCACAGCCTCCCCCCAGGTCTGTCAGTGCCACCAACCTCCCTCAGTGCTTTCTGTGCCCCCAGGCTCCCCCAGGTCTGTCAGTGACCCCAGCCTCCCCCAGGTATGTCTGTAACCTCAGCCTCCATCAGGTCTGTCTGTGCCCCCAGCCACCCTTAGTGCTCTATGTGCCCGCAGCCTCCCCCAGGTCTGTCTGTGACCCCGGTCTCCCCCAAGTCTGTCTGTGACCCCAGCCTCTCCCAGGTCTGTCTGTGCCCCCAGCCTCCCCTGGGTCTGTCTGTGCCCCCAGCCCCCCCCTGGGAGTGTCTGTGCCTCCAGCCTCTCTCAGGGCTCTCTTTGCCTGCAGCCTCTCCCAGATCTGTCTGTGACACCAGCCTCCCCCAGGTCTGTCTGCTACCCCAGCCTCCCCCAGGTCTGACTGTTCCCCCATCCCCCCCATGTCTGTCTGTGCCCTCAGCCTCCCCCATGTCTGTCTGTTCCCCCCAGCCTCCTCCAGGTCTGTCTGTTTCCCCCAGCCTCTCAAAGTTCTGTCTGTGACCACAGCCTCCCCAGGTCTGTCTGTGACCCCAGCCTGCCCCAGTGCCTTCTATGTTCCCCATCCTCCCCAGTGCTCTCTGTGCCCCAAGCCTCCCCCAGTGATTTCTGTACCCTTCAGCCTCCTCCAGTGCTCTGTGCCCCCAGCGCTCTCTGTGCTACCAGCTTCCCCCAGTGCGCTCTGTGCCCCCCGGCATTCCCCAGGGCTGTCTGTGTCCCTTCGGTGTCCCCTTGGCTGTGCAACTTCAGCGTACCCATGGCTGTCTGTGCAACTCCGGCGTCCCCATGGCTGTCTGTGCCCCCCATCATCCCCCTGGCTTTCTGTGCCCCTAGCTATGTATATACCCCCAGCAATGTATGTAACCCCCAGCTATGACTGTGCCCCAAAGTGATGTACAGTGCCTTGCAAAAGTATTCGGCCTTTAATTTTTCAACCTTTTCCCACATTTCAGGCTTCAAACATAAAGATAAAAAATTTAATGTTATGGTGAAGAATCAACAAGTGGGACAAAATTGTGAAGTTGAATGAAATGTATTGCTTATTTTAAACTTTTTAAAAAAATAAATAACTGAAAAGTGGGTGCGCAATATTATTCATCCCCTTTATTTTCAGTGCAGCAAACTCACTCCAGAAGTTCATTGAGGATCTCTGAATGATCCAATGTTGTCGTAAATGACTGATGATGATAAATATAATCCACCTGTGTGTAATCAAGTCTCCGTATAAATGCACCTGCTCTGTGATAGTGTTAGTGTTCTGTTTAAAGCACAGAGAGCATCATGAAAACCAAGGAACACAACAGGCAGGTCCGTGATACTGTTGTGGAGAAGTTTAAAGCCGGATTTGGTTACAAAAAGATTTCCAAAACTTTACACATCCCAAGGAGCACTGTGTAAGCGATCATATTGAAATGGAAGGAGTATCATACAACTGCAAATCTACCAAGACCCAGCCATCCCTCAAAACTTTCATCTCAAACAAGGAGAAGACTGATCAGAGATGCAGCCAAGAGGCCCATGATCACTCTGGATGAACTGCAGAGATCTACAGCTGAGGTGGGAGAGTCTGTCCATAGGACAACAATCAGTCGTACACTGCACAAACCAGGCCTTTATGGAAGAGTGGCAAGAAGAAAGCCATTTCTCAATGATATCCATAAAAAGTGTTGTTTAAAGTTTGCCTGATGATCTTTAGCTTGACTCTAAAGATGAACAAAAAAAAATAGGACAAATCCTATGGGCAGAACTATATTGGTGACTGCAGTGAGTAGCAATATGCGTGTAGATACTATAAAGCTGAATATGTAAACACACTACAAAGGAGGTTGAGCATGGAGCTGCCTTGGCATTTCCTAATCTTGAATCCTATATTTGTACTTTTATCCATCAACAAAAAAAAAAAAAAAATCAATAAAATGACAAGTAAAAAAGGAAGACACAGGTATTTAGAAAATTTCTGGTATTCGGTGAACTTACTGATGTCATCAACAGAAACCATTACCTGGTTCAGGTGAAGCCCGGATTACAGACAATCCCTTTGTGTGAAGTAAACAGTTTCCATCTTAAAAGGAAAGAGTCTCAGACAGAGGCAATTTCCTCCAGAGATTCCCAGTCATCCCTGCTCTCAAATTCCACCGCCTATCATTTTTTACAACAGTGACTACTGTTCAGCAGCCCTGTAACTTACCTGATCACAGCAAAAAGTAACTTCTTCTGTTGTTCTACTTTATGCCGTTCTAAACAGATCATTGTATAGGTAATCTGAAATATTACTTTTTAAAAATGTTTGCTGGGCCAACAATTCTTCCTACTAACTGTTACATACAGAGATATGCCGAGTGTGTATGTATTCTGAAGGGTGAAAAGTAATGAAGGTCTGCCAGACTCCTCTGATAGAGTCTAATTTTCTGTAGCAACATAGGATTGGGCATGTTGAAAAAGAACATGCTCGACCCTTCTTCCTTACCCCATTAATTGCAGTTAGAGGAGAGTGGGATACTCCATACACTTTAGAAAGTTGTCTGTTCATGTTTAGCTGCTTCCATCTAGCTTAAAGTGGAAACAAACAATATTCAGAACTATATGTTGTTCAGGATAAAAGGCTTTGGAGGCACCCGTGTACAGTTTCTAAGTGTAAATGAAGCACTCAATCATTTTTCCCTAATCCTGTCTAATTATGTAATGCAGTGTAAGTACAGGGTGGGCCATAAGTATGGATACACCCTGGGTGGGCCATAAGTATAGATACACCCTGCTAAAAAAAAAGAGTAAAGTTGAATTCAAAATGGCAGCTTTGCAGATGGCCACCATGGGCATCACCCAACCTCAAATGTTTTGCCCCTCCCATGTACTCTACTTCCATTTTATAAGCGTGTACCGAAACCTATGGCCCATCCAGGGTGTATCCATACTTCTGGCCCATCCTGTACATTAACATACAGTGCCTTGCGAAGGTATTCGGACCCTTTGAATTTTTCAACCTTATCCCACATTTCAGGCTTCAACATAAAGATAAAAAGATGTAATGTTATGGTGAAGAATCAACAACAAGTGGGACACAATTGTGAAGGTGAACAATATTTATTGCTTATTTTAAACTGTTATAAAAAATAATAAACTAAAAAGTGGGGCGAGCAATATTATTCGGCCCCTTTAAGTTAATACTTTGGAGCACCACCTTTTGCTGCGATGACAGCTGCAAGTCGCCTGGGGTATGTCTCTATCAGTTTTGCACATCGAGAGGCTGAAATTCTTGCCCATTCTTCCTTTGCAAACAGCTCGAGCTGAGTGAGGTTGAATGGAGAGCGTTTGTGAACAGCAGTTTTCAGCTCCTTCCACAGATTCTCGATTGGATTCAGGTCTGGACTTTGACTTGGCCATTGTAACATCTGGATACGTTTATTTGCGAACCATTCCATTGTAGATTTTGCTTTATGTTTGGGATCATTGTCTTGTTGAAAGACAAATCTCCAGCCTAGTTTCAGGTCTTTTGCAGACTCTAACAGGTTTTCTTCAATAGTCCTATATTTGGCTCCATCCATCTTCCCATCAATTTTAAGCATCTTCCCTGTCCCTGCTGAAGAAAAGCAGGCCCAAACCATGATGCTGCCACCACCATGTTTGACAGTGGGGATGGTGTGTTCAGGGTAATGAGCTGTTTTGCTTTTACGCCAAACATATCATTTGGCATTGTGCCCAAAAAGTTCAATTTTGTTTCATCTGACCAGAGCACCTTCTTCCACATGTTTGGTGTGTCTCCCAGGTGGCTTGTGGCAAACTTTAAGTCACTTTTTATGAATATCTTGAGAAATGGCTTTTTTTCTTGCCACTCTTCCATAAAGGCCAGATTTGTGCAGTGTACGACTGATTGTTGTCCTCTGCACAGACTCTCCCACATCAGCTTTAGATCTCTGCAGTTCATCCAGAGTGGTCATGGGTCTCTTAGCTGCATCTCTGATCAGTCTTTTCCTTGTTTGAGATAAAATTTTTGAGGGACGGCGGGATCTCGGTAGATTTGCAGTGGTATGCTACTCCTTCCATTTCAATATGATCGCTTGCACAGTGCTTCTTGGGATGTTTAAAGTTGTGGAAATCTTTTTGTAACCAAAACTGGTTTTAAACCTCTCCACAACAGTATCACGGACCTGCCTGTTGTGATCCTTGGTCTTCATGATGCTTTCTTGCTTTAAACAGAACAATGAGACTATCACAGAGCAGGTGCATTTATACGGAGACTTGATTACACACAGGTGGCTTATATTTATCATCAGTCATTTAGGACAACATTGAATCATTCAGAGATCCTCAATGAACCTCTGGAGTAAGTTTGCTTCACTGAAAGTAAAGGGGCTGTATAATATTGCACGACCCAACTTTCAGTTTATTCTTTTTTACAAAATTTTAAAATAAGCAATACATTTCGTTCAACTTCACAATTGTGTCCCACTTGTTGTTGATTCTTCACCATAACATTCAAATTTTTATCTTTATTTTTGAAGCCTGAAATGTGGGAAAAGGTTGAAAAATTCAAGGTGGCCGAATACTTTCGCAAGGCACTGTACTCACTAATCACCATCTTTCCTGGTCGCCCCACCCATCTAAGTCATATCAGCACTCCTCTTCTTTGCTGGCTTACACAGGGACCATTGTGTAAGGCGGTGCTACGCTCTCCATGTAAGCCTATACAGCTACAGATTTTTGGTAGAATTATGGCATCAAAAACTGTCAACATTTTTGCACAATGTGAAATAAAATAGGCATTTCTGGGGGTCGGACAAGGGTGTGATGGGAAATGACAAGTGGCGGCCTTCGCTCTGCCCCACATCTTAAACCAGTCCTCGACTGGAGTAAGACTGTGGCGAGAAGCACAGATGTGAACCTTTGCACCTTACCTGATTCATTAAGAAGCAAGCGCCTCTTAATGAATCAGGAGGCTCACACTCCACCATGCCTTCTCATCAAGACCGATATTAAAAATACTGGTCTTGATGAATTGGAGGCATAGGCCGAAGCGTTTATATTTTAATGACAAGTCTGCAAAGCAAGCATGAAATGTATTGCTGCAAAGTTTTATCACAAAAAAGGGGAGATTCTGAAATTGCTATTAACGTACTCCCCATTATGTCCACTAAAAGGTGAAAGTGTCTTGACAAACCATCAATGTTTAAAAACCTGGAAAAATGCTTTAGTATACTTAAGTAAATTATCAAGTTGCTTTAAAGGGGTTTTACTCTACCAGGATATTGAGGATCTGTCCTTTGTATAGATCATCAAAATAAGATCGGGGGAGTCTGATACTTAGCAGCCCAACCAATTGATAATCCAAGGACAGGTTATCAATATCATAGGAGTGGACTGATTCCAGTGACCTAGGGATTAACACAGTCAACATCTCAGCTACCAAATAGATGGGAAAACATGCTTAATGGTCTGAGACGATAGTTCCTGTGTAGAGACGAGAGGACCCGTGGATGTTCGGTAACTGCAGGTTCAGCTGGACCTTAACTAAAGAACCTAACTGGAAGTCACTGATTGGGCAGTTCGGTTCTCCACCCACAATACAGCTAGCCATAAACAGAGTGCTTATGGGGGGAGGGAGGGTTTTTTCAAATTTTTTTTTGTTCACACTACATCTGATACACTCATTTTACCCCCAGTGCGAGCTATTCCAACACTGCAAGCGGCTCACACTGGGCTCAGCACCAAGAGTACCCGAGCACAGCAATGCTCAATAGAGTGGTTAGCATACGTACACTACAGTTCAAAAGTTTGAGGTCACCCAGACAATTTTGTCTTTTCCATGAAAACTCATACTTTTATTTATCAAATGAGTTGATAATGAATAGAAAATATAGTCGAGACATTGACAAGGTTAGAAATAATGATTTTTACTTGAAATAATAATTTTCTCTTTCAAACTTTGCTTTCGTCAAAGAATGCTCCTTTTGCAGCAATTCCAGCTTTGCAGACTTTGGCATTCTAGCTGTTAATTTACTGAGGTAATATGGAGATATTTCATCCTTTGCTTCCAGAAGCTTTCCCCACAAGTTGGATTGGCTTGATGGGCACTTTTTGCGTACCATATCGTCAAGCTGCTGCCACAACAGCTCAATAGGGTTGAGATCTGGTGACTGGGCTGGCCACTCCATTACAGATAGAATACCAGCTGCCTGCTTCTTCCCTAAATAGTTCATGCATAATTTAGAGGTGTGCTTTGGGTCATTGTCCTGTTTTAGGATGAAATTAAGTCCAATCAAGCTCTGTCCACAGGGTATGGCATGGCATTGCAAAATGGAGTGATAGCATTCCTTATTCAAAATCCCTTTTACCTTGTACAAATCTCCCACTTTACCAGCAAAAAAGTAACCCCAGACCATAACATTACTCCACCATGCTTGACAGATGGTGTCAGGCACTCTTTCAGCATCTTTTCAGTTGTTCTGCGTCTCACAAATGTTCTTCTGTGTGATACAAAACACTTTTTTCCAATCTTCCTCTGTCCAATGTCTGTGTTCTTTTGCCCATATTAATCTTTTCCTTTTATTAGCCAGTCTCAGATATAGCTTTTTCTTTGCCACTCTGCCCTGAAGGCCAGCATCCTGGAGTCGCCTCTTCACTGTAGACATTGACACTGGTGTTTTACGGGTACTATTTAATGAAGCTGCCAGTTGAGGACCTACTCTGGTTAGAGCCGGTTTGTGCTCTCCTCTGAAGGGAGTAGTACACACCGTTGTAGGAAATCTTCAGTTTCTTGGCAATTTCTCACATGGAATATCCTTCATTTCTAAGAGCAAGAATAGACTGTTGAGTTTCACATGGAAATTCTTTTTTTCTGGCCAATTTGAGAGTTTAATGGAACCAACAAATGTAATGCTCCAGATTCTCAACTAGCTCAAAGGAAGGTCAGTTTTATAGCTTCTCTAATCAGCAAAACTTTTTTCAGCTGTGCTAAAATACTTGCACAAGAGTTTTCAAGGGATTTCTAAACATCCATTAGCCATCTAACACAGTTAACAAACACAATGTACCATTAGAACACTGGAGTAGTGGTTGTTTGAAATGGGCCTCTATAAACCAATGTAGATATTGCATTAAAAACCAGATGTTTGAAGTTTGAAGCTAGAATAGTCATTTACCACATTAACAATGTATAGAGTGTATTTATGTTTAATTTAATGGTAGCTTCTTGGAAAAAAAAGTGCTTTTCATTCAAAAATAAGAAAATATGTAAGTGACCCTAAACTTTTGAACTGTAGTGTAAAGCACCCAAACTCCGAACACTGATTTGTAAAATCAGTGTTTGCTACGAACACAAACTTTAAAGTTAGTGTTTACTCATCTCCATTCCGGTGTCATTCTACCAAGAGCTGATTGAATAATAGGCAGATCTGCCATTTGGATTCCGGGGAACAGGGTGAGCCTCATACTAGTTTCATGTAAGTAGCCAAAACTAGAAATATTTTAAATTATGCTTTTAACAACCTTGATAAAAGAACAAAATATTGTCTAGTGACTGCTCTTTTGCTAGAATAGCCAATGAACCACACATTGGCAAATGACAAGTTTTTTACTTTTATACCAACCTGTTTTGGCCACAACGTTGTAACACATGAGAGATTAAACAAAAACAAAACAAAAGGAGCACAGCGAGCCAAGAAATTAAAGGAGGTGATAATATTCAGATCTTCAAACAGAGCGGATAATAAAAGCCTTCTTTCATCTGCCAAAGAGGAATATCTTACCTGTTCTAAATCTTCAAAGGGACGTCTATAATAGCTGCCTTTTCATACACATGAATCTGCAGGTACTCTGTCTCTTTTTTACTTCTCCTTTGCTCCACCCCTATAGTCTGTCAATTATTGACAAGAAAAGCTAAGCTTGATCCCCTGCACATTGCTTTCTTCTATAAAGTTTCAATGTTTTGTAAGCTTTAGATGCCTAAGTGTCTGTGGTTTCCCTTATGTCAGACCTCAGACAGGTGTCTTCACAGGTACTTGCTCATTACCCCTCCTCTATGCATGCTGCCATACAAAGTGACACTTAAGGAATGTAAACAAAAGGTGAAAAGAGTTTTGGAGACTTTGATTTAACATTAAAAAGCAGAAGTCCAGCAAATCCGATAAAATATTCAATCATTTTTAATAATCTAGTATTAAAAAGTGGCAATAAAAGGATAAGAGATGCTGATACACCACAAAAGTCCCTTAAAGGGAATCTGTCACTAGGTTAATGCCACCTAATCTGAGAGCAACATAATGTAGGGGCAGAGATCCTGATTCCAGCAGTGTCACTTGCATAGTGTAGTTTTGATAAAATCACAGTTTAATCAGCAGGAGATTATCATTAGAGGACTACTTAGCCTGCTGCCAGGTAGTCCAGCATATTTATGAGCTCTGTATAACTGCTAGATCTGCAACATTGATTTAATCAAAATGACAGCAAACAGCCCAGTAACTGACACATCACTGGAATCAGGGTCTCTGATCTCCACATAACACAGGTAAGTATTTATTAATGATGGTTGAATTTAATTCAATTATTTACTAAAAGTAGTAACAAAGACCGTTTTTACAGCATGTACATTGATATTAGACTTTTTATTGAAAAACAATAAATAAATGTCAATCACGTCAATCAATATTTTTTTTTAGCTTTACTTAGGGGCCAAATTCTGATATCCCCTATTGCTTAATATATCACAAATTCTGCCTTTCTTAAAAAAAAACTGTTCCTCTTCTGTACAGTTCTATTTTGCACAGATCATTTCTCCTACTGGGATTTTAGTTTTATGTTGAATAACAAGAATCAGCCATAAGTATAGTAATGCCTGAAATCTCTTTACAATATGTGCATGTAGTAATAGTTGTTTTTTTCAGACCAATCAAACTGCAATTCAAGTTGCATAATTCCAGCCCCAGAATTGCAGGTTGATTGGACTAAAATAAACCTATTACTACATGCACATATCGTAAGGAGACTTCAGTCAATACTATACTTATGTACATGCAATAAAACCGGTCTTTGTTACTACTTATAGTAAAGAATTTAATCAAAACCATCATTACTAAATACTCGGCCGAAAGTGTTGACACCCTTGAAATTGTTCCAGAAAATGAAAACTTTCTCTTAGAAAATTATTGCAATTACACATATTTTGTTATACACAACTGTACAAATCTTTATTTCTTTTGTGGTTATTGGAGCAACATAAAAAAGAAAAAGAGAAAAAAAAGGCAAATTGGATATAATAAGGCAAATAATTTCACACAAACCCCAGAAATGAGCTGAGCAAAATTGTTGGCACCTTACCAAAATTGTGGGTAAACAACTTTATTTCAAGCATGTGATGATTGTTCAAATTTACTGTGGCAAGTAAGTGTGGGCAATATGAAAATCACACCTGAAACCAGATAAAAAGGGGAGAAATTGACTCAATCTCTGCATTGTGTATGTGTGTACCACACTAAGCATGGGAGAGAGAAAAAGTATAAAAACTGTCTAAGGACTTGAGAACCAAAATTGTTGAAAAATATCAACACTCTCAAGGTTACAAGTCCATCTGCAGAGATCTTGATGTTCAATGATGCACAACATCATCAAGAAGGTTACAACCCATGCAGCTGTAGCTATTCTCCCTGGACGTGGATGGCAGTAAAAAATTGATGAAAGGTTGCAACGCAGGATAGTTCGGATGGTGGATAAGCAGCTGCAATCAAGTTCCAAAGAAATTCAAGCTGTCCTGCAGGCTCAGGGTGCATGAGTATCAGCGGGAACGAATCGTATACATTTGAATGAAATGAAACATTAAGGGAAGAGATCCAAGAAGACCCCACTGCTGACAGAGAGACATAAAAACGCTAGACTGTAGTTTACCCAAATATAAGTGAGTAAACCAAAATCCTTCCAGGAAAGCGTCTTATGGAGAGATGAGACGACGGTAGTAGAATGATGTGCTTTACCAAAAACGGAATGAGGCTTACAAAGAAAAGAACAGTACCTACAGTCTAATATGGTGGAAGTTCTAAGAGGTTTTGAGTTGGTTTGCTGCCTCTGGCAGTGGGTAGTTTGACTGTGTGGAAGGCGTCATGGAATCTGAAGATTACTAAAGGATTTTGTGTCGCAATGTAGTGCTCAGTGTCAGAAATCCTGGTTAGCGTCTTAAGCCGTGGGTCAATGACAAGGATAATGACCCCAAACATACTTCAAGAAGCACCGATAAATGGATGGAAACAAAGTGCTGGAGAGTTCTGAAGTGGCTTACAATGAGTCCAAATCTAAATCCCATTCAACATCTGTGGAGAGGTATTAAAATTGATGATGGGAGAAGGCGCCCTCCAAATATAAAAGACACCTGGAGCAGTTTGTAAAAGAAGAGTGGTCCAAAATTCCAGCTGAGAGGTGTAAGAAGCTTGTTGATGGTTATAGGAAGCGATCGATTGCAGATCCAAAGTGTGTGCAACCAAATATTAAAGTTAAGAGTGCCATCAATTTTGTCTGACCCATTTTTGGGGTTTTGTGTGAAATTATGTCCAATTTGCCTCGTGATTTATTTCACGTTACCTAATGCTTAGTAACCCAGCATGCTGTTTACTATCACATTGCAGTTTCTGTATTTTATCATGCATTATTTTGTGCCGTTTTAATTGAATTTATAATTAAAATTCATTTTAGGCCCAATACTTTTTTCTATTTATGTTAGGTTAAGAGATTATGGCCTTATTTAACTTTTCTTGTATGTATTCAGTTATATTTAATATGTCACTTTTGTGGCATATGAGCATTTTGACATCCTATCCTTTTATTGTTACTTTTTAATACTGAATTAATAAAAATTGTTGAATATTTCATCGGATGTGCTGGACGTCTGCTTTTTTGGACTTGGATGGATTTTGGACCTGTGCACACCTTCTAAACAGTTGAGCTGGAGTACTCTTTGACACTAAGAATTGTGCAGAACATATACTGTACTTGGTAATGTATTCATATTAAACACATACAAGAAGTATTTCAGGAAAAGAATACAGGGGCTGGTGTCACTAAGCAATGAAGCTTCTGCATTCCATTAATTGCCACTGTCACTACTCAGTCTCTTTCTAAGCTTCCAGAGGGCTGTAGAGGAGACAAAGAGGGGCTGGTAGTGGTCTGTTGTAGTTGCCTATTGCTGGTGACGCTGACAATATAGAAGGGCCGAGGAGGAGCGAGACATGGCATGGTACTCCCTTAAGAACTTGCCCTACCCTCATTTGTGTGCCACTTAGTAAAAGTAAGAGGACCTATCAGAAGGGATCCAAACTTATTTTCTTTACTTCATATACAATTTGTGAAGGACAAAATATGGAATGACAAGTAATCAAAGCAATAGAGACAGAGGGAATGTATTTATATCAGCGACTTTCTTTTATATATTGTTACGAAAAAACTCCCTGCTGGGAAGATAGAAGTGTGCTTACATCAGGCAGATTTGTTTGTTTTTTTACCTCCATACTGGTTCCCTTTAATATGTCTCGTATTATCGTCTTCTATACAGTAACTAATACTTTATATTTACAGCCATCTCATTCTTGGTTGTATTTTCATGCTTTACGTGATAACTGTTAATGCGGCCTAAACAGCTAAGGCTAAACTTTTGATGACATGAAAGCTTAGAAGCTGAACGCAAACACCTCTCAATGTAAAACAGTAACAGGCCATGTACCTTCAGGGGTGATTGCTTCAGGACACACTTCCCTTATTAGATCTCCAAGTGTATGAGGCTTCCCGTCACTGGCAATTGGTCGAAATAGCTTTTGCACAAAAGGACGGTCAATGGTTGCCTGTAAGTATAGTTGGAGAAAAACAAAATTATTCCTCTAAACACAAACTACATTTATTAAAATAGAAAAGTCGAACAGACAGCCACACTAACCAATTACATTTCTGCATTATTTTTCCAAAGACCCTCTGAAATAGGTTTGATCTATTGAAACACTATGGGACGCTCGTCTACTTTTTCCTGCACTTGTTTCAACAAATGTCCCTATGTGTATAACAACTAGTACAGACAAAGTGGAGCAGCTTCCGATAGCAGAAAACTCCACTATACTGGAAGCATTTAACCACTGTTCTATTTCTTGTCTGTATAAGTCTTCAACCTGTTGGGATTCAGAAGGATTAACCCTATTAAGTAGGAAAAATAGAATACGAGTCATACCACAAAACAAGAGGTATTCATAAACAGTGAGCTGGACATTTCATTCTGTGAATCCCCCTGACTGTGTGTGTCCTGTTGGGACCCGGTCGCTCTCAGCCCTTAGCCACATTGAGGCCTATTTTAGACCCATGGTAAGGTTTTAATATTAGAGAGTGTAGGTACTATCCCAACTGGGTACACCTTGGCGTTGGTGGGATAGCTTTATGCTTTTTTTGATCAAAAACAGTGTTTACTAAGTACCCTATATTTATATGCACTGTGCTTTTATTTAGTTACAGCAGGGTATGTTTTCACAATTTTTTCCTTGGTTTCTCTTTGTCTCATGGCCAGTGTGAACATGGTCTCACAAGTACCATGTATACCATCTCATACTCCGGCTCACTTTTTTTGTTTTTTTGTTTTTGTTGTTTTGTTTTTAATGGTGTTTTATATGCCTGTCATGTTCAACAGTCCACTCGAGTAAGATGTGCCACCTTCATTAGAGGCACAAGTCTTAATTAACCTGGCACATCTTTCAGTCTGCTTAGTAAAAAAGGTATTGTAGTAATGGCCTTTATTAAAGACTCCATATCAGAGCGATTACCTGGCCTCATCACAAGAGGTGCTTTTGACATCATGGGCACGTGCAGATTGGCACCATTTTACCAGTGCTGCATGACATGGGTGACCCGAACTGACTGCCAGATGCACTCCAAGGTGCATGCATAGACTTGTTTAAAAGGAGTGAAACAGGTCCACATTAACTCCCTGAGGAAGTTTGAAGGAAACTCAATTCATAGTGCCTAAACCATCAGCAGCACGAATCGGAACCTTGCTGCATGATTGAAGCAAATTAGGTCTTCCTCTGAAACGCTCTGGTTTGTGGAACCGGCTGAGCTCTACGATGAGAGCCCTGACTAGTCTGGTGTCGCCCCTAATCAGTTTTTCTATTTTCCTTTCCAGGAGAGTGAAAGGTCTCTCCCTATGCATACACAAGAGAGAGAGACCTGCCAATCAACTAGAAATGTTCTGGCAGAAGCCGATCAGAAGCGGTGTCAGACTAATCAGGTCTCTCCTTATAGTCCCCAGACGGCTCTTCAAACTAAAGGGTGCTTTACACGCTGCGACATTGCTAATGATATATCGTCGAGGTCACGGTGTTTGTGACGCACATCCGGCGTCGTTAGCGACATCGCAGCTAGGAGCGACGATCAACGATCGCAAAAACGTCAAAAGTCGTTGATCGCTGACACGTCGCTCCTTTTCATAATATCGTTGGTGGTGCATGCCGCTGGTTGTTCATCGTTCCTGTGGCACCACACATCGCTATGTGTGACACAGCAGGAACAACGAACATCTCCTTACCTGCGTCCACTGGCAATGAGGAAGGAAAGAGGTGGGCAGCATGTTCCGGCCGCTTATCTCCGCCCCTCCTCTGCTATTGGGCGGCCGTTTAGTGACGCCGCTGTGACGCCACACGAACCTCCCCCTTAAAGGAGAGATTGATCGGTGTCTCCAGCGACGTCACTAAGCAGGTTAGCGCGTGTGACGCTGCCGTAGCGATATTGTTCGCTACGGCAGCGATCACCCCCACGATGAAACAGCGACGTGGGCAGGTTCTATCGCGCACAAGATCGCTAGCTATCGCTAGCGATGTCGCAGCGTGCAAAGCACCCTTAAGTTGTTGTATATTAAGTAGTAGTTTGGGCAGACACAATCAAGTGACCAGTTCCCTTTAAAACAAAATACGCATTACATCGTGGTAATTGTGCAGTCATGGGCAACATCCTCTATATCAAAAAATAGGTAAGGCTAGTGAAAAAAAATTTGTGAAAAATTGTGATATTTTTGTATATGTGTTGTGCAAAAATGTGCAGCTTTTATAAGATATGTTTCTGCTATGAACTGAATAATAAAATCCAACATAATATTGTACTGTATTATTGACTTAAAGGAATGAAACAAGAAGAAGGGCACCGCTACTTTACCTTGTGGGATGCATACCCACCTGGGTAGACTAATGAAATATAGTAAAAAGCAACCAGACAAATATGTCCGGCTGTCAGTTACTTATTCATTGCATTTTCTTGATTGTACAAGTAATGGACCCAGCTTATTGCTCTTTGGGCTCTGACAACACATTGCCTTCTGACATATATATTCTAAGTATTTGTCTAGCAGATCTTTTCTTTCACTTTCTTTCATGCCATTCAAGAATACATACCACATACACATACCTTAACTCTCGGTCCTAAGGGCTGTGTAATTTTGAATACATTTTAATGGGATCTATTACTAGGTTTTTACTATGTAATCTGAGCAACATGTTGTAGCGGCAGAGAATGTTACTAACTGGTCTGCATGCGCTCATTTTGATAAAATCACTGTTATCTGCTGATCTACCAGTTCTCTAATTGTTGAGCTCTGTATAACCCTGTCCACACTACTCCACTAATTGTCAGCTTTCTTTATACTCTGTGCATAGGCAGAAAGCTGCTAATCAGTGGTGAGGGCAAGGTTACACAAAGCAGGAAGACTTCATGGCACTAAACACTTTGCCCTGTAGTGATAATGTCCTGTTCATGAAACACTTGTTTTATTGAAACACCACACAGCCTAGTACCAGTAAGTGGAATCAAGATCTCTGTGCCATCATCATGGTGTCCTGCACAGCAAACATTTACTGGAAAATTCCCATTAAAGGGAGTCTGTCAGAAAGGTTTTACTATGTAACCCTAAGACAGGATGCTGCAAGGATTAAAACATAGAATTGAGGGATGCCTGTTTTGTCAAGGTTCGATCTGGTGTTTATTTGCTATGTTTGTTTAAACAGCAGGACTTCTCATAGCTCGGATTACAAAAGTCCTGTGCATGTTAGTCCGGCACACCCACTCCTGTGATTGACACCTCATGGTCAATGTACAATCTCCATTGAGAGACTGGTGTGGGTGCCACAGCTCTCAAAGCCCTGCTACATGGCTAAATCTAAAAATTCTGATTGTATCAGAATGGCTGCACCCAGTGATCTAAGTGATACATTATTGAATTCAGGATCTTTTTGCCTGCAACATGCTGCTTTCAGATTAGGTAGCAAAAACCTGCTGATTGATTCCTTTTACGTTATATTGAACATCTGCATGCACAACCTGAATACATTTAAAGCACATCAATCAGCAGGATTTTCCTATATATCCTAAAGCCAGTGCTATGCTGGCACTATCAGGCTGATTCTAAACATATCTTTAGTTGTCAGCTAGGATGTATAGGTTTTGAAACACAAGCAAGAAAAGTGTGTGAAAAGAGCAGCTTTTTGAATGGCAGCAGCTGCCGATCAGCTGATAGCTGAGGTGGGGTTTGGTAGGGATTCCTGTCCCCCTGCCTGTCCGTCCTCCCCCTATCTGTTATTTATGCCAATTCTTTTATAGAGTCGTTTTACGAAGTGTCTAGAAGGACCTGTGCTGATGTCATACCCATGTGACTAGTAGGGGCAGAGCATCAGCCAACATAGCTGATACAAGGAAGCAACATTATTTTCCTATTAGCTGAAACCACGCCCTTCTGGTCACATGGGTATGACATCAGCACAGGTTGTTCTAGACACTTCGTAAAATGATTCTATAAAAGAATTGGCATAAATAACAGATAGGGGGGAGGACGGACAGGCAGGGGGGGGGGCGGGAATCACTATCAAAACCCACCCCAGCTATAAGCTGATCGGCAGCTGTTGCCATTCAAAAAGCTGCTCATTTTACAAACTTTATTTGCCTGTGTTTCAAAACCTATACATCCAGGTTGACCACTAAGGCCTAAGACACATGGCATGAAAATCGGAGCGAGTGGAATGCGATAAAACATCGCATTCCACTCGGACCAATATTAGCCTCTGTGCCAGCACCCATGAGCGATTATTTTCTTGGCCGCAATCGGACCAAAAAAACAATCGCCGCATGCTGCGATTGTAATGCAGGCTTTCTATCGCACCCATTCAAGTCTATGGGGCGAGAGAAAAATCGCACTGCACTGACAGTACACCGGTGTACCGTGAGTGCAGGGCGAGAATGGCAATAGCCGACTATGGAGGAGACAGTAAGATAAATCCCTCCCTCTCCTCCACAGCGCCGGCCCGCCCCTCATCACAGCCGGCCGCCCTCTGCAGCTGAGGTCTGATTGCATGATCGGACCTCAGTCGCAGTGACACTCGCATGACACTCGGCTCCTGCTGTGCTGACAGCGCGAGCCGGGTGTCATGCGAGGATCGCATTAGTCCCCGTGTGTCCCCGGCCTAAAGGTATGTATAGACTCAGCATCATAGTGGCAGTATAGCACTGGCTGTAGGCTATATAGGAAAATTCTGGTGATTGGTGCGCTTCAAAAGTCAAGCGGAAACTAATTTCTGAACAAATCCCATTACTTCCAATAGAATCCATACTACCCACCAAATCAACAGACATAGGATCATCAAATATTATGTGAAATGTAAAAGAAAATAGAAAAGAAACCAACAGTTACTTTTACACAGAAGTAGTTGCCTATAAAACGTTCCTAATTGCCTAGTGTTAAAATAGCCAATGATGAAACAAACAATAAAACACTTTTGTGGCACAAAAAATTGCATGTCTGCAGCACATCCCAATAATCATTGCTGTTATTATATATATATTTTGTTTAAACATGTAAATAAGCGTCACCTTCCTACATCATCAGTTGGTGCAAATTACCGTATTTTTCAGAACATAAAACGCACTTTTTTCCCCCCAAATGTTGGGGGAAAGTGGGGGGTGCGTCTTATGGTCTGAATATAGGGCTGCGGGGAATGAGGGTACTGCAGTGGAGCGGGTCATCGGGGGCACGAGCAGGCTATAGCAGCCTGCCGTGACCACGTGGACCCGTTCATTTAATATGCATGCCCATCCTCCCGCCCATCATCTCTCAGCGCTGAAGCCGGCACTGACAGGTGGGCGGGGTGATGGGCGAGGGATAAACAGCCGGCCCGCATGATCACCCCTGGCAACTGCAGCCTGGAGTGATCAAGTGCGGCTGTATTCACTGCCCCCCGAACATCATCATCAGTGCAGGGGGCAGTGAATCAGTACACATTACTCACCATTCCCCTGCAGCATCATGATCTCCTCCTGTCTTTGCCGGTCAGCTGACTTGCGTGGAGACTAGCGGCGCGCACAGCGATGACGTCATCGCTGTGCGCACGTGTCCACACGCAGCCGCCGGTACAGACAGGAGGAGATTGCGATGTTGCAGGGGAACGGGGACGGCTCCACTCAGCGGCGCTGCTGCTGACACAGACGGTAAGAGGAGCGGTGCTGCAGGGAGTGAGGTAAGGTGAGTATGAACGTTTATTTTTTTTTATGTGCCACAGGATGCGGCCATACACCAGGATGATGGGGGTATATGAGCAGGATAGGGGTTTATTATGAGCAGCATGGGGAGTATATGAGCAGCATGGGGAGTATATGAGCAGCATGGGGAGTATATAAGCAGGCTGGGGAGTATATGAGCAGCATGGGGAGTATATGAGCAGGATGGGGAGTATATGAGTAGCATGGGGAGTATATGAGCAGCATGGGGAGTATATGAGCAGCATGGGGAGTATATGAGCAGGCTGTGGAGTATATGAGCAGGCTGTGGAGTAAATGAGCAAGCTGGGGAGTATATGAGCAGGCTGGGGAGTATATGAGCAGGATAGGGGTATATTATGAGCAGCATGGGGAGTATATGATATGAGCAGGCTGGGGAGTATATGAGCAGGCTGGGGAGTATATGAGCAAGCTGGGGAGTATATGAGCAGGCTGGGGAGTATATGAGCAGGCTGGGGAGTATATGAGCAGGCTGGGGAGTATATGAGCAGGTTGGGGAGTATATGAGCAGGACATTACCCCATAACAGTGTCAGCAGCAGATACTCGCCCCATAAGTGTGTCATGACCACATTTTTTGCTTAAAATTCTATTTTCCTAATTTCCTTCTCTAAAACCAGGGTGCGTCTTATGGTCTGGTGCGTCTTATAGTCCGAAAAATACGTAGGTTTGTATAAAAGGACACTAAATATATATATTGCCTGAAGGAAGACAGCCTAAAGTAGAATGCATAAGATGCCAATGTATGTAAAGCGCCGTGGAATTAATAGCGCCATACAAATGAATAAGATTATTATTATTATTATACTGTATACCACTATAACCAGAGTCCTCAGATTAAAAACAAACTAACGACATATTTTGGTTATATTTTTTCACTTTTTTGACAATTTGCTGGCTGTAGCTTGTGTAAATGAAGCATGTATCTCTCTTTGATGCCCAATTAATAAGGAGACAGTTCCATTACATCCCACCATTTGCCATCTTTTTGGTTTACCTTCCCAACATGTTCTTTTCTTATTTTCCTTGTAATATTTTCATCAATAAAATTGCCATGCCAAATAGGTAAAATGGGATCAGAAATTGGCAAAACATATTAAACAAAGCAGAGATGGAAAGGCAATAATTGACATTTGCTTGCTCCACCTTGATAATAATATAATTGCTAAATTGCTTCCTTGTACGTCTGATATGGAGACGAAAAACGAAAGGAGTACAATGAAGATCTCAACAGGTTTCATAAAAACTTCAGACAAATGAAGACCTTGCCTATGATTGCTTCCCGCAGCACGCAAGTCATGTCTAGTCTGTAAACGGTAATGTAAAGGAGTAGTCTAATACATTGAGAATGGCAGCTGACAATGACACAAATCAACGGTGAAAGCACACGGCTGGGAATATGAGCCAAACATCCCAGCTATGGTGTACAGGGGAAGACTGCTAGAATACACATTGTATACAGATGTTATGATCATCAGAGAAAACACACCCCGAGATTTTACTGTCCATGTGTTGACGAATGAAACTATTACACTTAATCATATGCTAAATTCATATTTACTGACATGACCAACTGGAATTTCAAGTCAGAAATATTTCAAGCATTTTATCTTCAAATACCAGGTCATTCTGGCATTTGTAACAAGTTTTGTAGTCAAAATAAAGAACATTCATGACTTTAGTGTAAGCTCTCTCCTGTTTTTGGTACTTTTTTATGGACAGAACATTACATTATTAAGGTATTAGGAGATTTGAGGCCAAGTTCAAACTGTCATATAAAAAATAGATTAAATTATTAATGGCAATTGAGCTGACTTCTGTACAGCATTTTTTTTCTTTACACACCCAGTAGTACATGCTGTAATTTTTATTAACATGGACAGTCTGTTCGTACGAAAAGTTGCTAGTATGTACAGGTACAGAGGTGATTATTGGGTCCAAGTGCCGTCCATACAGCAGATGGATAGAACACTTACTTAATATATGCTCATTGAGAGAATGTTAGATTATATATATATATATATATATATAAAATTATATAATAGCGTTCAGAACTCTAACTAGAATAGGTTATCTCCAGGTGTTCTAAAGCCGGCCATAAGCATTAGATGGCGGTAGGCCGACTCTTGCTTCGGTTGAGAGCCATCCCAGCCAAGTCACCCATATGCACAAGTGCTCATTTTGCCGAGCGCTTCTTTGCTCCATATGAGAAAGCCGACGACTGAGACGTTGGATGTTGGCTCATCTCTAGGAGAAAAATGTAATGTAATGAGTCCGAAAATCTACATGCGCAATTGACAAGTCTCCCGACCATCATTTGGCTGGCGCCCACCATACACATTAAACCATGGGCCGAACCCATCAATATCAGTAGGTTCAGTTAACATTAGTCTAATGTGTATGGAGGGCCATAAGACTGTTGTAAGAAAAATAAAGGCAGGTGGGGTGGTTGGTGATTGTTTGTATCCCTTCACGCGCTGCAACCCTTGAAATTAGTATCCCCACCATAGAAAAAATATGGCATATCTATAGGATTTGTCAAATTCCTGAAAGGTGTAGATTCCATCTCTATAACTTCAGAGAATTGGAATCCCTTTTGTCTATATCACCCCACTGCTGTTCAGGTCAAGTTAAAAAAAAAAATCAGCCAACATGGTGGCCATTACGGCACTTCGTTTTTTTTGTGGGAAGTGCTCGGATAGGGTCCAAACCCATATACAGAAAAACAAAGGAATCTGGCACTCAAGGTAAAAATAAGGATTTATTCAATATGGTGTGGCGCCTGTATACCAGTGTGATGTTTTGGTCATGGACCTTTCTGAAATGTACACATGGGAAGGATGCCAGATAGGGTAATGGATCACAGCGCTGTATGGAATCGCGACCTACGCCGCTGTGGTATGGTGCGCACAGGGCCATACTGTTCTTTGCAATCTCTCTCTGTTCTGATGTCTATAAACAGTCCTAGCCTAAAGGTTAGTAACCCACTGGATAGGAAGTATGAAATGGGAACCCCTTTGTTTGCCATAAATCACCACTGATGAAGTCATTAAAGGGTTGTCCGACAATAAAATGTACATTTTTTTTTAGCCAGTGTGAGGGGCAGGACAGTAAAGCAGAACTGAGCTTTGTCCTATTGCAATCATGTCTGCGGCTCTCATCTCACAATGTTGTCAGTTTTCATGCATCCCCCACCCCATCAATGACTGGTGAGATGGAAGATGAAAGGGGATTCTAACCACACTCATATCTCTTGCTCTACTCCTGCCAGTTTGTAATAACACACTGCTCTGTAAGGTAAGCGAAAGCAGACGGTCATTACATGTCTTACACAAGGGAAAGCCTGCTCTAAGCTTTTCTGGGGTGTATTCTTTTTTACCCTCTATGTCCTGCTTACATATGACTGGTCAATACCATACAGACTAAGAAGCAATCTCTGGAAACACTCCGTTGGGCTCATCATAAATTATGACTTGAACATTAGAAGCAGATATCTTCACATAGTAAAAATAAAAAAGATGCTCTATTCAGCTACGCCACCACTATTCCATAACCTGGCTGATTTAAAATGCTAACACTGGTGAAAATTCTTCTTTAACCCATTCACCCCTGGGCGATTTTCTGTTTTTCATTCTGCCCCATATTGTACTGGAAAACAGGAAAAAATTCCAAGTGCGGTGAAATTTCAAAAAAGTGCAATTGCACAATTGTTTTGTTTTTTTTTTTCATTTACCATGATCACTATATGGTAAAACTGACCTAGTGTTATGATTCCCCAAGTCAGTATGAATTCGTAAATACCAAACATGTATAATTTTACTTTTATCTAAGTGGTGAAATAAAATTCAGAAGAAAAAAAAAAAAATAGAGATTTTCCGTGACCCATAGCGTTCTCATTTTTCAGGTTCTGGGGCCAAGTGACTGCTTATTTTTTGCGTTGTGAGCTGATGTTTTTAATTACAGTGGTACCTCGGTTTTCGTTGGTTTCGGTTTTTGTTGATTTTTTTCCACTGAAAATAGGACTCTGTTTTCGTTGGTTGCCTTGGGTTTCGTAGTTTTTTGTCGGCATGTCGGATCGGGTGATCCACTGTTTTCATTGGTTCTGGATTTCACTGATTGTATTCGGACGGATAATCAACTAAAGTATCACCGAGGTATCACTGCATACCATTTTTGGATAGATGCAACTTTTTCATTGCCTGTTATTTGCACGTTAAGGCAATACTGCGGTGACCCAAAAAACACAATTCTGGCATTTTGATTTTTTGATTTTTTCCATGCTACACATTTTATCAATCCGATTAATTTAATTTATAAAAAAAGAGATCGGGCATTTCTGAACTTAGCGATACTAAATGCGTATTTTTTTATTATTATTTTATTCTCGATGGGGCAAAAGGGGGGTAATTTCAACTTTTAAAAATGTTTTGCATTTTTTTTTAAAAAAACTTGTTTGTTTGTTTTTTTTAAATGTTTTGAGTGTAAATCAATTTTTATTCCATTAGAAAAACAAATTACAGGGTATGTATAACAACATCTACAAACTGAGGACAGTAAAAAATGTTTTCTTAATGATTTTATTAATCACCCTAGGGGGACTTTATGCATTTACTGTCCAGTCACTTCTGCTGATTAGAAATATGCTTCAGCTTCACTCTGATCAGCAGACTGCTTTTCTACTGTGAGTGGCAGCACTCTGCCGGAATTCACAGAAAGTGAGTATTAACAGCAACAGGGGTCATCGTCTGACCCCATGTTGTCATGGCAACCCATTGGTGCCCTGTAACGGCGTCATAGGGCCGGCGGGAAAAAGCGTTGACGGAGCTCGTTATATTGTGCTGTCAGAGTTTGACAAAGTGATCTTAGGGGTTACAGGCACGTGTGGATTTGAGATCCACCTGTGCCAATAAGCTGAACATTTGCTGATCAGATCAGCAGACATGTGCAAGGAATAAAGTACAACCAAGGACGTATATATACGCCATTTGTCGCAAAGGGGTTAAAAACATCTGGATAAGCAAAGTTGAAGAAAAAAAAAGAAAACTTAGATTCATGAAATGCAACTTCTACGAAAAGTAAAAATTTGGGAGCACATCCTCCTGCCCGGAGTAAGGCTTCGGTTTTTTAACTTGATGCATTTTTAGACAAAAGCATAAATTTGTAAAAGATCTGTGTCTTTTGAAGCTAATAATTCACACACAAAAAAATGGTGCAAGACAAAAACAAATAACGGTTAATATTAAGCTATATTTTGAAGACTATGGCACAAATAGCGAATAAAACAAGGCAAGAAAAAAAAAAAAAAAAAAGTAACGTCAATAAATTACAAATGATGAATTGGGGACCATAGTCCCCGGCCGGGTTTTCCATGTATGTTTAAAACATACTTTAAAGAAAAAACAACTGAGAGGAAAAACTTATATGACCAGTATACAGGTAACAAGAGGTCTTTGCTTTAACTACGGTAGACCTGGCATTGCTACATGCCTAGATGAAATGAAACCACATAAGGCCAGGAATATCAGGGAGATTTCCACAAGTGCTACAAAGTATACTATAAACAATAACCACCTGTTAGAAAGGAAAGAACAATTTTGGAGAGGTTTACCATCCTCTCGCCCTGTAATTACCCTGTTTACCAGGTCATTGAAAAGGAGTGAAGACTTAAATCAGTAATCCTAGAAGGACTTGCAATCTACAATGCGTATACGACATAGTAAAACAAAAACATGGTCTGTTTGAAAGCGATACCATATTATACGAGCAAAAAAAAAAGAGCAGATTCCAACAATAAAATTCTGTTAAGATCTTCAGGTGTTCTGCACTGTCTGCTAAAGAAGGATAAACTACAAAAAAGGCCGGGGATGGAAATAGCTGAATTTGTTACTTCTTAAAACCTTGTAGTAGTTTTTATTGCTCCATTACCAGGGTACATAGCGCTTGTATTATGGGTGCATGACTTTGGGCGCACTACTGACAGCCATGGAACAAGTAAGGAAGGGTCTTTGTATAGATATAGGTAAGAATGTGATGTTATAGTACTAAGTAACCTGATCATTAAAATAATACTCAATTTCAATTGAATAAGAACTGGAGGACAAGGAGTACAGTGCAAATATATTTAATATAGAGCAACTGGCACATGGGAATCAGCGGCAAATCAGGCCGGTATTGTATAAAAGGTACAAATACACATATAAATTAGTATAAAGCATGGACTTTCGTTCCCATGATGGTCATCTTGTGTACTAATCAATTTCAATTGAGTTGCATTAACCATATTCCATAACACTTTATTCTTTGCGTGGGATCAAAAAAGTAAAATGGTAAAATAACAAAACCTGGGAATAACAAAACAGTTAACAGGTGTTACTTTAGTGGACGTTGGAAATTTGTACAAAACTGCATTAACCCGTGACCCTGGCAGTATTTGAACCATCATGATACATAGAGAGTTCCGAGTGATGAGACAAAAGGTAGCTAGCTAAAGGCAGTACGGAGTGGAGAGATTTTACATCAGGTCAAGTTGAGAAGAGGTCTTCAGCTATATTTTTGGGATAAAAAGCCTCCGTGAAGAAATGTGTTTCCAAGGAGAGCTTAAATCCAGGAATGTTATGAACAAGTCTAATGGTCTGGGGGAGTAAATTTCTCAGAATGGGCGCTGCATGGAAGAAGCTCTGCATGCAGGAATGGGAGGTTGTAGTCACAGAGGAGAAGGATAGTAGATCACGAGCATTAGCAATACAGCTGAGCATAAAGATCTGCTCCGGGGCTCTAGTAGGGTATGTGCATAAGGCTCCCAATTGTGTAGGAGGAGTTGCCAAGGCCTTCATAGGTGAAGCTGCTTCTCTACAGTCTATTCCTTGAAGCAGCTTTGCTGGCAGTTTTGTCGTAGATTTGCTGGCAGTTTTGTCGTAGATTTTTGTGGCAGCTTCTCGGCCAGAGTTTTTTCCTTGTACTTTCAATGACCATGAAGAGTGAAGCAGCCCAAAGAATGAACACGTTACTTTTAACGGATTCCGTTTCTGAACCATGAAGCAGTTAAAAGAGGCAATAAAAGAAAGAACATGCACACGGCAATATCGTTTTTACATTGCTGTGCATTTCAGTCAATTTTTCTAGACGTTTTGCAGCGTAAATAAAAAAAGTATATGCATTTTTATGGGGTTTTCGCAGCAGAAATACAGTAAAAATGCATGTAATCTGCAAATGGCAACATTTTAATAAAGCTAAGTAAAAGGAAGTTTCCTAAGCAAAGCAGTTTTATTTAAACATGACATACAGTATACCACAAACGTGAATACACCCCTCACATTTTTGTAAATATTTTATTATACCTTTTGATGGGACAACACTGAATATATGACACCGATACAATGTACAGTGATCAGTGTACAGCTTGTATAACAGTGTGAATATGGTGTGCTCTCTAAATAACTCACTACACAGCCACTACACACCTAAACCTCTAGCAATAAAACTGAGGACACCCCTAAGTGAAAATGGCCAAATTATGTCCAATTAGCCATTTACCCTCCTTCTTATGTGACTCATTAGTGTTACAAGATCTCAGGTGTGAATAGGGATGTTATTGCTCACACACTCTCTCATAATGGCACCTCATGGCAAATAACTCTCTTTGGATCTGAAAAAAAGAATTGTTGCATAAAGATGGCCTAGGCCTATAAGAAGATTGCCAACACCCTGAAACTGAGTTGCAGCAGGGTGTCCAAGACCATACAGCAGTTTAACAAGACAGGTTCCACTCAGAACAGGCCACACCATGGTTGAAGAAAGAAGTTGAGTGCACATGCTCAGTGTCATACCCAGAGGTCGTCTTTTCAAAATAGGCATATGAGTGCTGCCAGCATTGCTGCAGGGGATACAGGGGTGAGGGGGTCAGGCTGTCCGTACACAGATCATATGCTGCACACTGCATCAAATTGGTCTGCATGGCTGTCATCAAAGAAGGAAGTCTCTTCTAAAAATGATGCACAAGAAAGCCTGCAAACAATTTGCTGAAAACAAGCAGACTAAGGACATGGATTACTCGGAGGCCCGGCACTCGGGTACTTTTGAACCTGCAGTAATGTACTGTATAGGGAAAGATTTTTAGTATTTGTTTTCCATACATGAAACTGATAGTTGAAACACTCATGAAACTTGGATGAAAATAAGACTGATAACACTTAAAGGGCACTTTGCACACAACGACATCGCAAGCCGATGCTTGCGATGCCGAGCACGATAGTCCCCGCCCCCGTCGCAGCAGCGATATCTTGTGATAGCAGCCGTAGCGAACATTATCGCTACGGCAGCTTCACATGGACTCACCTGCCTTGCGACGTCGATCTGGCCGGCGACCCGCCTCCTTATTAAGGGGGCGGGTCGTGTGGCGTCATAGCGACGTCACACGGCAGGCGGCCAATAGAAGCGGAGGGGCGGAGATGAGCGGGACGTAAACATCCCGCCCACCTTCTTCCTTCCGCATAGCCGGCGTGAGCTGCAGGACGCAGGTAGGAGATGTTCCTCGCTCCTGCGGCTTCACACACAGCGATGTGTGCTGCCGCAGGAACGAGGAACAACATCGTACCTGTCGCTGTCGCGTAATTATGGAATTCCCAGACACTACACCGATGATACGATTACGACGATTTTGCGCTCGTTAATCGTATCATCTAGGATTTACACACTACGCAAAATCGTCGTAATCGTATCATCGGTGTAGTGTCTGGGAATTCCATAATCGCCGGATGTGCGTCACTTTAGACATGACCCCTCCGACATCGCACCTGCGATGTCGTAGTGTGCAAAGTGCCCCTTAGACCACTTATTTTATTTTTATGCATACCTGAAAAATCATGGATGTCTGAATGAGGCCTTATTCTGAATGGTATGTTCAGGCACAGTAAAAATGGTTTTGATAAGGCTGGGGCCACACAGGGATTACTGCGATCCCCATGACACTCGGCTTAACGCTGGAAGTACAGCAGAGCCGAGTGTCCCTGCAACTGAGGTCCGATTGTGCGAGCGGACCTCAGCTGCGGGGGAACGGGCCGGCACTGAGGAGGGGAGGGAGGGATTTATCTCCCTCTCTCCTCCATAGCCGGCTATTGCCATTCTTGCACTGCAATGCGATTTTTCTCTCGCCCCATACACTTGAATGGGTGCGAGAGAAACAATGATCGCACTACAATCGCAGCATGCTGCGATTGTTTTCTCGATCCGATTAGGGCTGAGAAAATAATCGCTCATGGGTGCTGACACACAGGCTAATATTGCTCCGAGTGGAATGCGATTTTTTTTCGCACTCCACTTGCACCGATTTTCATGCCGTGTGTCTTAGGCCCAATAGTTAGGAAGACTACTTGTGTAATTATTGGTGAGAAGAGAGGAAAAAAAAAAGTTTCCAAGGCATTAGCTATAACAAGAACACTGTGAAGATGGTCATCAAGAAAAGGCTTAAATGACATTGCATGGAACTGGATGTCTCTCAAAAATTGTTAGACAAGAAGATGGTTTGTCCAAGAGGCTGTCAAGAGCCCTACAGCAACATTAAAGGTGCTGCAGGAATTTCTGTACTGTGTAATTTGTGTACTACATTTGATAACAATCTCTCGTATTCTTCATATGTGTTGCCTATGGGGTGGTTTAGGGTGGAAAGACCAAAGCCTTTTCTTATAAATTAAAACACTCAAGCCCAGCTTTGTTTCGCGAAAACCTACATCAACTCTGCCAAAAGCATGTGGGAGATAGTGTTATTGCTATGGTCTCATTAAACAACAGTTTTGGGTTATAATTCCAAATGGTATGATTGTCAGAATAAGGAAACGAAAGGGGGATTTGTCCAGAATATGCACAATAGAAAAATCTCTCTTCTTTTTAAAAAAGGTTTTCTTTATTAAAGCATATTAAAAATTAAAAAATATATATATTTGTATTTTTTTTTTATTGTGCATAACCCCCCTTTCTTATCCTTGCCTTGATTTCACCTGGGAAACTGGACCATGGACTGGTTCGTGCATTGCTGAATATACAGTTAGGGCGGCTTTGCACACTACGACATCGCAGGTGCGATGTCGGTGGGGTCAAATTGAAAGTGACGCACATCCGGCATCGCATGCGACATCGTACTGTGTAAAGCCTAGATGATACGATTAACGAGCGCAAAATCGTCGTAATCGTATCATCGGTGCAGCATCGGCGTAATCCATAATTAAGCAGATGCGACAGTGTTGTTCCTCGCTCCTGCGGCCGCGCACATAGCTGTGTATGAAGCCGCAGGAGTGAGGAACATCTCCTACCGGCGTCACTGCGGCTTCCGTAGGATATGTGGAAGGAAGGAGATGGGCGGGATGTTTACATCCTGCTCATCTCCGCCCCTCCGCCGCTATTGGCCGCCTGCCGTGTGACGTCGCTATGACGCCGCACGACCCGCCCCCTTAGGAAGGAGGCGGGTCGCCGGCCAGAGCGACGGTCGCAGGGCAGGTGAGTGCGTGTGAAGCTGGCGTAGCGATAATGTTCGCTACGCCAGCTATCACACGATATCGTACCTGCGACGGGGGCGGGAACAATCGCGTGCGACATCGCAGCATCGGCTTGCGATGTCGCAACGTGCAAAGCTCGCCTAACTCTTGGATATATCTGCCTGGTTGGGGTGACCTGATCAACAAATCCTATTTTTTCTCAGAATGTAAACACTGCGCTTCACCAAAAGCAGCGCCATTCTGACAGTGAAGCATGGTGGAGACAGCATTATGCTTTCGGGATGTTTTTCATCAGCTGAAACTGGGGCTTTAGTACAGGTGGAGGGAATTATGAAAAAATCCAAATATTAGTCAATTATGTGTAAAAACCTATAGGCCTCTACTAAAAACTTAAAGAGGAATTTCATCTTTCAGCATCACAATTACACTAAGCATACCTCCCAATAATGGCTTTGCCAGAACAAAATCAAAGTTTGGTAATGGCCCACCTGAGACCCACATGGGAATCGAACAGAAAATCTGTGGTTTGACTTAAGTGGGCACTGTACACAGGAAGTGTCCTCACAATTTGGCAAATTTGAAGCTACTGCAAGGAAGAGTGGGCAAATATTTCCCATTCAAGATGTGCCATGCTGATGGTCTTTACCCAAAAAGACTGAATGCAATCATAAATTCAAATGGTACTTCAGCAAAGTATTAACTTAAAGGTGTTTTCCACTACTAGGACAACCTCTTCTCATTCCCAAAGTTTGCCTCCATGAAAATAAAAAAGCTTATACTCCCCTCACGATTCCAGGGGTTCATGAGGTTGTTATGTCCCACGTACCCCACACAGCCGGGTTTTCCTTCTCTCTCCGCTTTCAGACCAGACATATAAGTAATTAATAGGAAGTGAGTGAGTGGCCTGCCACAGCTCTTACTTCCTGTTGATTACTTACACATCCAAAAAAGGGGAGAGAGAAGCCAGCGGTGATTGGGTGCGAGGCTCGCGTGATTTAACATCCTTACACAAGCCCAGGTAATAGGAGTGCTGACACCGCCGGAATTGCACCGGCTTTTTATTTTAATGGGGCAAACATTGGAAATAAGGAGGGGTTGACCTGGTAGCAGACAACCAATTTAAGGGTTTGTACATTTATGCAATCACATTATTTTAGTTCTTTATTTTTCTTTTTCCACCCAAAAAGATTTGTTTAACTTTCAAATGATTTGTACAGATTATAGGTTGCATTAAAAGTGGAAAAAGTTCAGAAATGATTCTCATTGGCATGTTTGTTTTTTGGACATGACAAAAATCATTTTAACAGGGGTGTGTAGTCTTTTAATATCCACTGTATATGGCATAAAATCCAAATTACCTTTTTCAGCAACATGTAAACGGGGGTTTGCAAAAAAATGAAAGAAAATAATCTAATAATACTTCAAACAGCCATCACAACTCAGAATGTAATCTGTGCTTCTTCTGCAAAACCATTATTGTTAATGTTGCCAGTGCCAAAGTGGTTTAGGTAAGCAAATGTAAAAAACCTCATTGTAGTGAATTTAGCAGGCCTTAACTTACATTAGCATTATTTACACATTCCATTGGTCAGCTCATTTTTCACAGAAATGGTTAAGTTCATTAATATAGTTAAGCCCGATAACTAGTAAGTTACCTTTTGTAATCTTCTTAAATCCACTAAACAAACACACTACTGCAAAGAAAAAGTTAGCAGGGAGTGTCATGGATCTGAGCTGACATTAGAGACACAATCCAGATATACCTCTGCCACAACAAAATAACTAGTGTATTCATTAAGAGTATGTCTTATTATGCAGCACCGCCATCCAAAAATTGGTGGAATTAATGCGGCAATATTAAAAATTCTAAACGCTTTGCTAATGAAAATCAGAACAGCCTACGATTGTCACTGCTACCATGAAAGATATTGTAAAAATACAAGAGACAATGAGCATGACTTACACTAAAAAGAATATACTGTACATATGAACAATACGTGTAATGCAATATTCCAGTGGGGGAAAGAATATGAATGTCTTAAATATGGTACTCATCTAATCAAGTGATTTTGTAATGTTTGGGCTATGAGCAATATTGAAGAGCTTCTGTTAGAGACCATCGCTAAATTAATTCTACTAATCGGGCATACATTTTGGTTTTACAGAAACAGAAACAAGACACCCCGATGCTATGAGAAGGAAAGAAACTTTCACAATGTTCTGCAACAATCATGATTGGATCCAAAGAGTTAAGGCCACGTCTCACTAAGCAACATCGCTAGCAACATCGCTGCTAAGGAACAACTTTTGTTATGTAGCAGCGATGTTGGTAGCGATGTTGCTGTGTGTGACATCTAGCAACAACCTGACCCCTGCTGTGAGGTCGTTGGTTGTTGCTGAATATCCTGGGCCATTTTTTAGTTGTTGCTCTCCCGCTGTGAAGCACACATCGCTGTGTGTGACAGCGACAGAGCAACAACTAAATGTGCAGGCAGCAGGAGTCGGCTTCTGCGGACGCTGGTAACCAAGGTAAACAGCAGGTAACCAAGAAGCCCTTACCTTGGTTACCTGATGTTTTGCTTCGTTACCAGCGTCCGCCGCTCTCAGCTGTCGGTGTCGGCTCCCTGCTCTCTGCACACGTAGCCACAATACACATCGGGTAATTAACCCGATGTGTACTGTGGCTAGGAGTGCAGGGAACAGGGAGCCGGCACTGGCAGTGTGAGAGCGGCGGACGCTGGTAACGAAGGTAAATATCGGGTAACCAAGGTAAGGTTTTCTTGGTTACCCGATGTTTACCATGGTTACCAGCGCCTGCAGAAGCCGGCTCCTGCTGCCTGCACACGTAGCAGAGTACACATCGGGTAATTAACCCGATGTGTACTGTGGCTAGGTGTGCAGGGAGCCAGCGCTAAGCGGTGTGCGCTGGTAACCAAGGTAAATATTGGGTTGGTTACCCGATATTTACCTTAGTTACCAAGCGCAGCATCGCTTCCACGCGGCGCTGGGGGCTGGTCACTGGTTGCTGGTGAGATCTGCCTGTGTGACAGCTCACCAGCAACCCGTGTAGCGACGCTCCAGCGATCCCTGCCAGGTCAGGTTGCTGGTGGGATCACTGGAGCGTCGCTTAGTGTGACATCTCACCAGCGACCTCCTAGCAACTTACCAGCGATCCCTCTCAGGTTGTATCGTTGTTGGGATCGCTGGTAAGTTGTTTAGTGTGACTGGACCTTTACTTACCATACAGTTTTGTATGAAGACTGCAGGAAGAATATACAGCTGAAAAAACGCAATCAAGTAAGTTGGATATATGGCTGTACCTCCTACCTCAGTAAAAAATGGTCTTTATTAATCACGGTGTTCACGCTCAAATTCTGGTGTAAAACACCTTCAAATGTCACAAAAAGGTTGCGTCTTTTGGAATTTTCACTCCCGTTTCGGCCAAGTGTGCCAAAATACGTGGAGCTTGGAAAGAATTGGGGTATACATGACCACCTGATAAATTCAACAAAAATTGCAGTGTACCTTACGTCACAAATGTCATTCCTCGACTCAAGTAATTTATAAGATTTCTTTTCTAATATCTTTTATAATCTGTCTGGGGAGGTGCCTCTAACTAAATTTGGCACATCTTATTCTTGAACACCCATCTTTTAAGACTGACATATGGAACACCAGTCAATGAATTGGGGTCAATGTTTTTAACCTGTCACTAATGTAACTGTGTAGTATAATAAATTGAACACAGAAAGGAGAGGAAAAGATGGGAATTCCAGTACTGGGTTTAATAAAACATTTATAGGTGAAACTGATTCTTTCCCAACTGTAGTCCTCACTCCCCCTGGACAGTTGATGTTTTCAGGATTTCCTTATTATGGCACAGGAGATGGAATTATAATGGCATCAGAAATTGTCACAGGATCTCTCACGTATGTAATATGGAAAACCTGAAAAGACGATCTGTTGGTGGGGCATGAAGACTGAATTTAGAAACACTGGGGAAAGGGAAGCTATAGCATTGTTTAAAGGGAACCTATCATCAGAAAAAAAAGGTGCCAATTTGCAATTACATACCACTTCAAATATATTTATATTCTTTGGATATCTGGTTGCTTTCAGTCGTGGGTCAATGCTGCGAGGGGGTGAGCAGACAGTGGTCATGCAATATTAGGCTACATGCGCACGCTGCATCTTTTTGTGTTCAAAAACTGCAGCCAAAACTGCACCTTGTCAGAGAGAGCCTGGAAATGTTTTTATAGGTGCGTTTTTGCTGCGTTTTCGGTGCGTTTTTCACATGCATTTTTGCTGCGTTTTTGTGACAAATGTTGACAAAAACGCAGGAAGAATGAACATGCTGCATTTTTTTTGTAACAAGCTTTTGACAAATAAAACGCTGACAAACTTCAATGTGCGCATGACAAATCTGACTTCTCATCATAGACTTTGCTGGGAAGTCAAATGTCAGAAAGTTCTGACAACAAAACTGCAGCCAAAACGCACCAAAAAACGCAGCGTGCGCATGTAGCCTTACCTTGTGGATACCTTTGTGTTTGTCTCCTCTTAGGACCCTCTAGGGCCTGGTGGGGACAGTCTGCGTTGAGCTGGGGCACCGCTTGCACCGGTCTAGGGTTCCAACCTCCGCTGTCAGGCAGGTGTGAGAATCAGGGATTATTATGGCCAGTTGTCTATTATAATTAATGTGTTGTTTACCTCACTGGGGGCTGGTATTCACGCAATTGTGTATTTTTTGGGTTTGTGTTTAAATTTATTGGTTCTTATAAGACTTTGCATATTTTAATAAATATAAATAAAAGCGCTTTTAAGGAGTATTCTCTGTGAATATACAGCCATTACCTGCAGAGTATGGGGCTCCATATACCCTCTTCTGACATGCACTGTACATACACGGTGAATATCATGAAGGGGGTAAAAGACAAGCATCTGCTCTAACCATCATTGGACAACTCTGTGTAGTGCTCATGTATCGGTTATATAAAAACATGGAACTGTGAAATAATGGTCACTATAAAAAGGCATTTTAGCAGTCATTAAAGAGCACCCATTCACTGGATTTTCTACTTTGAGTACAATCTCCAAACTGGTGTTGCTCCACTGATTATGGAACAGTCTATCTTCTTTCTTTGTGCCCCTCTATTCCAACATTATATCCCTCAGTAATATTAGTGCTACTTTTCAACCAACTGGGCATATACGGTACTACCAAAAACAACTGCATTTACTGAAAAGTTATGTGGTATATGCACAGTTGGGTGAAGGGAAAATGTGAATGTTTATTACCAGGGAGCATAACTTTGGAACGGAGGGGCACAGAAGAAAAGCTGTTCAAGAACCTGTGGAGAAGAACCAATTGGAAATAAATCAAGTGGAAGGTTCTCTTTAAGGGTGCTTTCACACATCCAGTTTTTGCCGTTAGGCAAAATCCGGCAAATACCGGATAAAACGGATCCGGCGCCGGATGAGTTTTTATCCTCATTGAATTGTATTAGCGCCGGATTGTACCTGATGGCCTTGCGTTTCATCAGGCGTGCACCAGATCGGCGAAATTTCTGTATCTGGCTGCCAGAAAGGACGCACAAGGGAACGTTTGTCACCGCCAAAAAAAAATGCATCGCACCTGATCCGGCGCCGTGCTGTAAAATGAAAGCCTAGGACCGCCAGATCCATTGTAATGCAGCAAAAAACGCATTCCACCGACGGATCCGTTTTTTTTTAACTGAGCATGCTAAGATGTGTAAATTCCTTTCTGGTTAGAAAATATCTCTCTGTCTGTCGATGTCTGTCTGTCTGACTGTCAGTCGGTCAGTCTCTCCCTCTCACCCCTTCTCTCATACTCACCGATCACTGGCGCGGCGCCTATGATTGGTTTCAGTCAGACGAGGCCCCACACTGAGTGACAGCTGTCTCACTGTAACCAATCACAGCTGCCGGTGGGCGGGTCTAAATCTTGCAGTAAAATAAATAATTAAAAAAAAAACGTTGTGCGGTCTCCTCCAATTTTGATACTAGCCAAAGGAAAGCCACACGGCTGAGGGCTGGTATTCTTAGGATGGGGAGCCCGATGTTATGAGGGAGCCCCCCAGCCTAAAAATATCAGCCAACAGCCGCCCGGAAATGCCGCATCCCTTAGATGCGACAGTCCTGGGATTCTACCCGGCTCATCCCTAATTGCCCTGAGGCGGTGGCAATCAGGGTAATAAAGAGTTAATGGCAGCCCATATCTGCCACTAAGTCCTAGCTTAGTGATGGCAGGTGTCCATGAGACACCCCGCCATCACAAAACTGTAGTGAAAGTAAAAAAACACAAACAACGAAAAATCCTTTATTTGAAATAAAAGACAAAAAAACACTCTCTTTCACCACTTTATTAAAATCCCGAAATACCCCTCCAGGTCTGGCGTAATCCACACGAGGTCCCACGACGCTTTCAGCTCTGCTACATCGGAAGCTGACAGGAGCGATCGTAGAACACCGCCGCTCACTATGAGCTCCACAGAGCAACTGAAGTGAGTCGCGCTGTCAGCGATGACATCACTCAGGTTACCCACGGCCACAGCTGGATTCTTGGTACAAACTGCTACAACGGATCCGTTTTTTTTTTTTTACCAGATCCGTCGTATCAGTTTTTACACAATCTGCGACGGATCCGTTGCATCAGGCACAAACCGTATTGTGCCTGACGGCAAAAACCGGATGTGTGGAAGCACCCTAAGGGAACTCTATGACAATGTCATCTATATTTGGGAGTTGTTTACATGCTATGGTGAACGACTCAATTTTGAGGAACCCCCATATAATGTTCCAGTTGGACAGATGACTGCTCAGCATTACCAACCATAGAACTTACAGAAACAGCCAGGCTAGCTCAAGCAGATCCTCCACCACCCTCAGTTTCTGGAAGTCTCATCAACTATTGACAATTACCACAATGCTAAATTAGTATATTGTTTGGGGACACTGCCGCCTGTTGATATAAAAATCCAGGCTTTGTACTGTAGAAAAAACATTTAGTGAGGCAAAGTAATTTAAAAATGTGAAACCTCTTTCACCTTTTAACAGAGAACCAAAATTGTGACTAAATACAATAAAAATACCAATGACAGCACTATACTACTAGGTATAACAATAGATACACAGAACATCAAAACAAATGGTAATTAATGGGCTGAACAACCAAGAACATTTTAATAAAGGCACTAATTAAAAATATCTCTATTTATAATTGTTTCTTTAGGAGAGAAATATAATACTAAACTTCTCCATGGATCAGACATAATTCTTATTTTAGCTTGGAAAGCATTTTACAGCTACACACTGAGGTTATTGCCCACAACTGTGCACCAGATCAGACCATGTGCTTTCCTGCAGGCTATATATCATCCTTCTTCCTCGAGCAAGAAAAATAAAATTAAATTCCAAAAAGAAATGAACTTTTATTAATAAATGAAAAAATTAAGTATACAGCATTACCCATGTCTCATAAAACCAAAGACATAACAACCTTCAGTATGGACATATGGTTGCTTTTATCATCACCGCTACAGGGCAGTTCTTCACTGATGAATTGAAGATGGGGTGTATTGTTAACCCTTCAGCCGTTTATTTCAAGGTCCTTGAAGAACTTTTATTTGGAGGTTTAATTTTAGTTGATAAACATCTTAGATAGAGACATGGACATGATAGGCACCATGCACTATCATACATAAAAATCTACCTGGATATGCATAAAATGTATTCAATTGTAAAACGTGATTATTAGGCAAAAGATCTATAGAAATTGCTGAAAAATCCACCTTCATACATGGACAATTTGCAAAATATAGTTTTATTGAGTAGATCTACTCGGCAGTATGTTTTAATGAAGGTAGACTAATCCCAGCCCTGTAAAACAAACACTCAGCTATAAGTTACTTTTCCAAATAGAAAAACCTCTACAATATTGCACAAAATCCTTTCAAAGCCTACCAAATGTCATAAAATCTCTTTGGGAACTGAAATGGGAACCTCATTTTCTTCTAACTCACTCATGCATTTTGCTCAGCCAATGACCCCCAGCTTTTTTCCTCCCCGATTACATCCCTTCGCTATAGTGTCTAGAAATGCTTACAAGCAACACACCCTATGGAACTGGTAGCTTCTGACTATTAAACTTCCCACACAAGTCACAGTTTGCCTTGAAAATTCTTAAAGGGGTTGTCTACTACAAGGACAACCACTTCTGATTCCACACATTTCCCCCAGGTTAAATAATAAGGCCTATAATCACCTCCCGTATTGGCGTCCTTCCACCGGTTCCGGGCTTGTGGTGCCAGGCTCACGTGGGGTTGTGAAGTCACGCAAGCCCCGTATCCAATCTGCACCGACTTCTTTTTCCCCACCTTCAGACCGAACGAGCAATCAATAGAAAGGTATTTGAGAAAGGCCTTCATAAAGAAGACTTTTCTCAAATACATTGTGTAGTCAATTGTGCGTCGGAGCAACGCTATTGCGGTCCGCTCATCCCCCATTACATGACCACCGGGCATCACTACTGCTTGCGGCTCTCTTTGCAGCGAAAGAGAGAGCGCATGAGATGCTGGGCTGTGACAAGTGGTAAAACTCCGCCCACAGCCCAGTCACTCAGGGAGACTGGTTCCTGCCTCTGTGATGTCGGGTCAACTGGAAGTTGACGTGACATCACCAGATCTCAGAGGTCACGGAGCCCAGGGGTCACGTGATGGAGATGAGTGGACCGCAATAGCGATGCTCAAATGGAACCATTGACTACACAAGGTATTTGAGAAAAGCCTTCTCTATGAGTTTAACATCGATGTGTGGCTACTAGACTGTGTAGTGGACCACCCCTTTAAGACATCACCTGTTAAATGAAGTGAAGGCCATGCATGTGTATTACCCCTCTCTTAAATTGTCTATGGGACTTATGGAGCTAGTGGAATATAGCAATTGGCTATCTCACTCCATCCCATATACAACAGAGTGGGACTGCACATAATTGTCCATCACTCCTTTTAAACAGGGTACACTGTACTGGCATTGTGGTAACAAATGGGATTCCCAGTAATGGGACTGCCCACAAACATACATTTATCTCCTATTCAATGGATAAGTGTTTATTGTCGTCCACAGGATAATACATTTATCCCGTTCATGACAGTGCAATTTTCCAGTTTTACGTTTTTATATTTTCCTTCCCTTCTTCCAAGATCCATAACGTTTTCATTTTCCTGTCCACATAGCCATATGAGGGCTTGTTTACTGTAGGACAAGCTGAGCTTTTGTACGACACCAATCATTCTACCACATAGTGAACTGGAAAAAATGGGGTAAAAAATGTGAAGAAATTCCCAAAAAAAGTGCAATTCCACAATTGCTTGAATTTTTTTTTAATTTACCATGTTCAATATACAGTTAAACTGACCTTGCATTATGATTCTCCAGGGCAGTACACACAGATTACATATATGTATAGTATTTTGTTATTTAAAAAAAATGAAAAAAAAAATGAAATTTATACAAAAATAAATTTTGCTTCTGTTGCTATTTTCCTCCCCCACTTTTTATTGTATTTAAAAGTCCTCTTAAAGAGGACCAACCACCAGGATTTTCCTATATAAACTAAAGACAGTGCTATACTGGAGCTATCATGCCGATTCTAAACATACCTCTAGTTGTGAGATCAAATGTATACTTTCTGAAATATAGGCAAGCAAAGTTCGTGCACAGTTATTTGATTGATAGCAGCTACAGAATATCTAAAAGGTGGGTCGGGTTTTGCTAGTTATTCCCGCCGCTGTCTGCTGCCACACCTTCCTCCCCCTCTCCTTCCTCCCCCTGTAATAACAGAGACAGGGTGAGGAAGGACAGGAGGCAG